>NW_011369493.1:68275-68566 GCF_000735185.1 Notothenia coriiceps | reverse complement strand
TGGATTGATTGATGGATGGATGGATGGGTAGATGGATGGGTGGATGGGTAGATGGATGGGTGGATGGGTGGATGGATGGATGGGTAGATGGATGGATGGATAGATTGATGGGTAGATGGATAGATGGATGGATGGATAGATTGATGGGTGGATGGATGGATGGATGGATGGATAGATGGATGGATGGATGGGTAGATGGATGGGTGGATGGGTAGATGGATGGGTGGATGGATGGATAGATGGATGGATGGGTAGATGGATGGATGGATGGATGGATAGATTGATGGGTAG
>NW_011369493.1:66703-67996 GCF_000735185.1 Notothenia coriiceps | reverse complement strand
GGCAATAGTATGCTGATTCTGTGTCAGTCTTAAATTGCTGAAGTCGAGCGCCTTTGCTGGTCCACGCTTTGCCCCCTCAGCAAAAATATTTGGTTAAAAAGAACACATATGGTGCTTTCACAGGAGGGAGATTCATTACGTGATATCCCCCAATGTAGTGTGTGGTGGGGGACGGGGGGAGGGGGATACCTACTATATTTAGGTTAAGTGATTGGCTAATGGTTAACCACAAAGCCACAAAAACGCTAGGTCGCGATACCAAAATCTGATGCAGCAGCTATTATGTAATCTCAGACTAGGTTATATATGAGATGCTAGGATACCTACTGATATGGAGTATATCAGAGCACATAGAAAAGAGAAAGGCGTCTCTTTCTTTGCTGAAGACCTTTCCAGAAATCTGCTAGTGAGACGCACAAGAAGAGAGGAGACTACCAATATATATTGTTATAAAATGCAAATTTATGTACTTGGTAAAGAGAAGATATTAGCATAATCAACGGTGATAGACCTTATGTAATACTATACATTCTTCCTGAACGATAAAAACTTTGGGTAGCTTATCATTTCCTGCCAACTAAGACTCACAGTCGAGAGTTTCTCATGTACACCTTCTACGCAACTCTTCGTGTTTTCGGCGAGAGACACCGTCTGTACGAGAGTTTAACACATTACATACCCGTGTCGGCCGCCTCGCGAGGCCGTTGCGGACCCCCCCTCAGGATCGAAGCTGATGTCGTCCTCCCCGCCCACAGTCCCTCGACAACATGGGTCTTCTGGATCCAGCGACGAGTGACGGACGCATCATCTTCTTCCTGCCCTGGGAGAAGATGACCATAGCTGGGACGACCGACTCCCCCACCAGCGTGACGGCTCACCCCATCCCGGGGGAGGACGACATCAACTTCATCCTGAGGGAGATCCGCAACTACCTCAGCCCCGACGTAGAAGGTACTCCTCGAGTTTAGGAACACGTTGAAGGTGTCACAGAAATCACTGTGTAGTCTAGTTGGCAGGAAATGATAAGTACCCCAAAGTTTTATGTTAGAAATGTATAGTATTAAAGGTCACCTATTATGCAAAATCCACTTATCCAATCTTTTATACATCAACATGTGTCCCCTCTGTGTTAAGAGATTCTGAAAGTTTCAGGAAAAAAGACCCTTTCTCTTTTTATCCTGATCCATTTATATAAAAACCTGTCTGAAAATAAGCTGATCAGATTTTGGCCACCTAGTGTTTTTGTGGCTTGTGTAACCATTAGCCAATCACCAACCAAGGTAACCCCCCCCC
>NW_011369493.1:34156-66667 GCF_000735185.1 Notothenia coriiceps | reverse complement strand
ACACACATTATCACCTGAATCTCCTCCTAGAGCACCATTGTGTTCTTTTTAACCAAATATTTTGCTGAGGGGCGTGGCCAGCAGCAGCTCATTAGCATTTAAAGCTACAGACACAGAATCAGCATCTTTGAAACAGGGCTGAAACAGAGGGGATTATGGGTAATGCTACAATGATCTGTTTGGTGTTTCAGCCAAACACTTCAGAGACATGTTTTGTATATATCTGAGGCCTATAACACATTGATGGAAAACAGTATAATAGGGGACCTTTAACATTATGTATGTAGCATATGTCGGGCAATTTTCACAATTAGCGTAAGTTGCGTCCATTACCATTATAGCTGTATAACTGTGTTTTTGTGTTTGCAGTGCGGCGAGGAGACGTGTTGGCGGCGTGGAGCGGCATCCGGCCCCTGGTGACAGACCCCGACTCCAAAGACACTCAGTCCATCTGCAGGAACCACATCGTCAGCATCAGTGACAGCGGGCTGGTCACCATCGCCGGTCAGTTTTCAGACCAGTTAAAAGTGGGATGTCGCTAATAAAAAGCTAATCTGAATAGATGTGTATTTGCATATTAATGTGGGGGTGTTTTCGTGTGCAGGCGGGAAGTGGACCACGTACAGATCGATGGCTGAGGAGACTCTGGACGCAGCCATCAAAGCACACGGCCTCTCTGCCGCGCCCTGCAAATCTGTGGGTCTGACACTGGAGGGGGGCAAGGGCTGGACCCCCACCCTCTATATCCGCCTGGTGCAGGACTACGGCCTGGAGAATGAGGTAACACACACATCGCTGGGTTAAATTAGCATTGGTTAAAGGGGCACTATTATGTAAATGGTCTGCAAAGGCTAAAATCCCTGTGTTCACTACTTACAATAAGTGGTTTTAATTTATTCAGACAGTAGCTGCTCGGGATTATGGGTACTTTCTTACCTTCCATGCTGCAAAAGCACCATAAAGAACTTTTTAGTTTAAGATGTGAGCTTTAAAGGTCCTTTTAATTAATAAAAATGTAAAACATACCTCCTCAAAATGTTTGACTTTTCCTTTAAGCTGTGCCTCGGAGAACGTACTAAAACATTTCCTGCTGGAGAGAGCAGACCTTTAACTAGCTACAGACACAAACACAGACACATTCTGAGGAGCTGACATTAAAGCTGTGCTGCTGCAACAATGCTGACATTTCTGCTACACAAAAGACTGGACAAATGCACTGTACTCTGTAGCATTTATCAGCGGCGCTAAGTAAGGGCACATTGATTTACATCCACTACACGCCATCTTTCCAATAATTAGGTGGTGCATTTTCATTAAAGCCAATAGAGCCTTGTTTCCTCAAGAAGAAGAGGAACTCCTACAGTTCACTTACTCCTCATTAGAGGCGCTCTCTCAAATATTCCTGAAAGGTCACTGTTGATATTTGGACAGCGTTTGCCCTTTCACACCGTCGGAGAGCCGACGATCTGAATAGCAAATAGCCCTCTCCTTTAAACATATGACACCTCATCGACAAAGTGGCGCTAACGCTTATCGCTTAACTCTGAAGAGGAGGAATCGATGTTGACCTGTCATTTTTATACTGTGAGAGAAGGGAAATCACAAAAATTCAACAATTAGCTCAAGGACACATAAGAGACTTCCTTCCTTTAATAAATAAGCAATGAATAAAATGTCAAACTTCTTCTTATGTTGAACTCTTAATCAGTTTTTAAAGCAAAAATGTCAGATTTACAAATGCTGCTTGCCTTTGTAATATTGATATTAAAATGAAATACGTTTGGGTTTTTTAACATTCAAAAAGCCCCTAAGGGTCATTTGTCACTCTTTTCGGACATTATAGAGACTAATCCTAAATAAAACAATATGTTGAGTGGAGCTTTAGTTTACATTTGTTCCAGAAAAGGTAATTTATTGAGATTAAGATATACAGAGATCTTAATGTCTCTCTTCTCGTGATTAATCTAGCTAACAATCGCTACATTGATTAAAAACAATTCCAATGTCAAACAGTTATTTCTTTGTTTCATAAAAGTGTATTAATTGTATTTATGTTACCGGAAGAGAGCGCGCAAGTAACGCCATTACTGTATAATCCTTTCTACTATGTTTTTAAAAATGGATTTAAAGTCTAAATATGGTATTTGGTGTGTTCCTCTCTGCGCAGGTGGCTAAGCACCTGGCGGCGACGTACGGAGGGAAAGCCTTCGATGTGGCCAAGATGGCTCAGGTCACCGGGCAGAGGTGGCCTATTGTCGGGAAGAGACTGGTGTCTGAGTTCCCTTACATCGAGGCGGAGGTAAAGAGACATTCCATTTATTTTGACTTCTTACATTTTGAAAACCTGTACTTTCTACTTCTTACATATTGAACACAAATACCTGTACTTTCTACTTCTCACATTTTGAACACAAATACCTGTACTTTCTACTTCTTGCATATTGAACACAAATACCTGTACTTTCTACTTCTTACATGTTGAACACAAATACCTGTACTTTCTACTTCTTACATTTTGAACACAAATACCTGTACTTTCTACTTCTTACATGTTGAACACAAATACCTGTACTTTCTACTTCTTACATGTTGAACTCAAATACCTGGACTTTCTACTTCTCTCATTTTCCAAACAGGCTGGTTCCTTTAGTTTGAATGTGTGTTTGGTGGCGTGATCATTATTATTTAGAGTCATTGCGTGCCTATTGATTTGAACACGATCCGTGTATCCATCATTTCCTGGTCTTCTCTAAAGAAGAGGGACCAATGAAAACGTTGTCATGTTGCCGTTGCTCAGCATGGAAACATTCATGAGCTAACAATGACATTACTGTTCTATTAATATAAAGGGAGGTCAGGTACTCTTTAAAACAGATGGTACTTATGGGTACTTTTCACTGAAGCACATTTCAAAGCCTCGTTACTTTTACTTGAGTAAAGAAGTTTAGTCAGTACTTCTGCTTTCACCAGAGTATCTGTACTTCTACTTGAGTAAAGGATGTGTGTACTTTTGCCATCTCTGGTGAGAACTACACCAACGAACAACATATATACATAGCCAAACACATTAGCATAGTGTGCTACACATACAAGATATATATGACATGACGCCCACATGAAAACATGAAACAAATACCTCGTTGGTCCACTTGTCGTGAAAGGAGATTATTGAAATCTTTGAACTTCTTTTTCTGAATAACTTTATGTCACGGTCTGCTGCAGAGCTTCAATAAAGACGTCAACCAGTATGTCAACAAAATACGCAGTACCAGTACATGAACAAACATTAGCTCCTAGGCACAAGAAACAACCCACACATGTGGTCACAACGCATTGGTAGTTATCTCTCTGCATATTGGTGTAACATATAAAACAAAACTATATGAAATCATGCCACATTTTAATATATAAGGAAACTTGGTGACGTCATTTACAAGTCTGGAGCCTCATGAAATGGCCTCTCTCTCAGGTGCTGTATGCGGTCAGAGAGTACGCCTGCACAGCGACCGATGTGATCGCTCGGAGAACTCGCCTCGGCTTCCTGAACGTGCAGGCGGCCGACGAAGCGCTCCCTCGCATCGTGCAGATCATGGGGAAGGAGCTGGACTGGAGCGAGGAGAAGAAGACGGTATTTTATAACACGTTTCCTGCAAATCTGGGGAAACATGAAGACTGAGGGATTGTGTGTCGTTGTGTAATAATCTTCCCTCCCCAGGAAACCCATCTTACATAATGCTCTAATCCCTGGAGAAGTTTCTTTTTCCCTCAGCACACAATAGAAGAGGTCCCCGCCCATCATCCCTGTAGAGGGGAACGTGTGTGTGTGTGTGTGTGTGTGTGTGTGTGTGTGTGTGTGTGTGTGTGTGTGAGCTGAGCTATTTTAAGCTGTTATTGTCAGGAAGTCATATGTCATGCCCTGTAGCATAACATGTAAACAGTATGGACAGTACGACCAATAGCTTATTTCACATTGTTATCGAAGACGAATGTTTTATCTTTTGGTTCATTTTGACATTGTGGGCTATTATAACTAAGATAACATTTCTTCTTCTCCTTCTTGTTAATGTGAAATCCAGGAAGAGCTGGAGACAGCCAGGAAGTTTCTGTACCTGGAGATGGGCTACAGGTCTCGCGCTGAACAGCTGACCAAGACTACTGAGATCAACCTGGACACCCAGGAAGTAGCCAGGTAACCACGGTGATCCACATGATCATTATTACATTTGTGTAGGGGAGCTGGCCATTCTGTCACCGTCACGATGTTTTACCAGTAAAATGTCTTTCCTGCGTCCTTACCCATGATAAGGAAAGCTGATTAATATGTCATCTTTAAATATGACCCTGCACTCAGAACAAAAGGCTTAACAAACAGGCATTTTTACAGTTTAAAATGCTTTTCTGTCCTCTGCTTTTGAAACCAAACCCACGCCCCGAGGTTCAGTCACTACTGTAGCACAAAAGTTAGCAACAAAGACACAAAACAAACATTTAAATCCCGGTAACATGATCTGTTCTTTGTCATATTTCACCATCCTTAGTCAGAGAATACCTTTATACTATACCTCCAGATGAAGTCATGTTAATAAATGCTGTTTCATCTGTGTGCTAGGTACAAGAAGCGTTTCCATAAGTTTGACAAAGAGAGCAAAGGGTTCATCACCACTGTGGACGTCCAGCAGGTTTTGGAAGTGAGTCTTCTTTCAAAGCCTTTTTCTTATTGGTCTTTTGGTCTTCATTGCATGTTATTGATCCCACGTCTTGTTTTTACCCTCCTCTGCAGAGCATCAATGTCCAAATAGGTGAAAACGCACTCCATGAAATCCTTAATGAGGTGGACCTCAACAAGAACGGACAGGTGGAGATTGACGAGTTCATGCAGGTACGGGAACTCAAATATTCAAATGTTTATACTGCAACGTTTATTTGCACGAGAAAAGTTTGTGTACAATTCTTGCCAATTGGTGCCAGTTAAAGCATCGTTATTTGTTCACAATATCTCCATATACAGTATTCAAGCTGTTTACTATATCTTTCAATGCCTCATGCTTTAACCACCATTTTTTTTAACTGTTAAAAATGCAGAAAAAATCCTTTCTTTAAAAAAATCATTAATGGCAAGGGTGCAAATAATATTCACAAAAAACACATCCCCCTTAAAAACAATAAATCCAAATCTGCCAGTATACAGCTATAAGATAATTAAATGTAATCAATATACAAAAGAGTCAGGATTAAGAAAAGCTTGAAACATGTTATATTGCACTGGAAAAGTACACACATTTGTCCACACACAAGAAGGATATTTCTGCATATCTTTGAATGATCTTAGGTCATTATAGTAATGAGAGGAGCTAACGCCTCTGTCAGTAACAGCTGAGCAAACAGGGTTGAGGAAATGAAGGCGGTCATTTAAACACACCTTTTTTCTCTTTCTAATTTAACCTTTTTTTACTTTACGTCTGGCCATTTTCCTGTTTTTACCTGTTTCCAATTGCTCTCCTGCTTCAGAAATGTTGTGTGTTATACAAATATAATGTACATTTTATGCATCTATTTGACGTCAACACACCGTCATAGAAACCAGTTTCTCTATATTTTCTATGTTCATGAAATGGTAGCAGTTAAAGCCCCTCTTTCTCGTCGTTTCCAATATGAATACAACATGTTCCTCCTCACACATGCTACACTCAGAGTCAGTAATGATCCTATCGCTAAGGAAAAGGCTGTTGTCCACCTGAGAAGCTGTGAACTCCGACTGACGAGGGTCTCCTGTAATGAGGCCTGAAGTGTGACCGGGGCGGAATAAAGGACTTCCTCACGTTATAACGAAGTGCAGGAAGGAGTCAATATAGGCTAATGACACTCCATGATTTAGTCTTCATTAGCCTTTTAACTAGAAGCCCCTTCATGTTGCCCCCTCCTCCATGCATGACCTGTATTTGATGATGTGTGTTTGTGCCTGTGTGGATGCCTGACCTGAACGTACTTGAAACAGCAGTCAGGTAGATTACATGATGATGGGAAACCGCCTCACCAGCCCTCCAAATACTCACATGACACCTAACTTTATTAAGTCCTCCGGCGGATGAAGGGAAAAACACAAAAAAGCATCCAAGAAGTGTTAAAGCTGCACCAGGAAAGACGTGGTGATATTATATATTCTTCTTATTGTCAACGAATCCTATGAAACAACACAATCAACCTCGTGCAACAATGTTTTAAAGAAAGTATTAAGCCACACGGTTGCACTGTGATATATGTCATTACATTAATATTAGGCAGGCCATATTACAATTTGCACTAATTAAATCCAGATTCATGAAAAAAACACTTCTAAAATGTTTTTAATGTTATGCTTATTAGCAGCAATAATGCATGGATTATTTTCCTTTGCATGTTAGGAAATGAAATATAACCTTTGAGAACACACATAAATAAATCTTAATAAATATAAATAAATAATTAAATAAGTCAGATACTTGCATTTAGATTAATCTTTAGGCTTTCAAATTATGAATGCAGTACGAAATATGACACACAAGCCAAAGTAAATGATAGTTAATGTAAAGAGTCCTTTGGAGACTTATGATTTAATAAGGGACGGAGTGGGGCAGTTGGCTGTGCGTTGATCATCAGACCAAGGGTGGTGTTGGGGAACTCCAGTTCGAAACCCGCCGCCACTGCGTCAGGCCCATGGTCAGGCCCATGGTCAGGCCCATGGTCAGGCCCATGGTCAGGCCCATGGTCAGGCCGTTGTGTCCTTGGGCAAGACACTTCACCTGAATTTTCTCCTGTGGGTACTGTCCACAGTACATGACCGTTACATGTATGATGTCTGTGTAATGTGTAAAGCGCTTTGAGCATCTGGAAAAGCGCTATAATAAATGTAAGGAATTAAATTATTATTATTAATGGTGTATTCATCCGCAGCTGAAAATAGTCCCAGAGAAATTCAACATTTACTACAGCAGTTCTGGGAAATAATTAGTATGTGATGTTAGATCTTGCCCTAGCATAGAAAATATCAGTATGCTTAAAATATCATCTCTTACTTTCTTTCATTTATGGATTTAGGATTTACACACATTACATGTATTCATTTCATATTGGTATTAACGGGGTTTATTGACATTAAGAAAAACATAGAATAATCATCTTTTTAAAAACAATATAATAATAATTTTTGAAGGGAAGACAGCTTAGACCCTACTCTTGTTTACTTTGATGCTTTTTTTGGCATATTTGAGATAACCTTACCTCTTAATCGTCTCCACCGAGTCCTGCTCTAACACATAAAGAAGAAGAAGGTAGTGTCATGTGAAGGTGGTCCTGGGGGGGGGGATCCGGCTCTTATCACCTCTTCTCTGACGAAGAGCTAACCTTTTCCCGCTCTTTTCTCTTCAGCTCATGAGCGCCGTGAAGAAGGGACAAGTGTCCGACAGCCGCCTGGCCATCCTGATGAAGACTGCGGAGGAGACGCTGGATAAACGAGGCCCGGTGACGGTGGACCGGAGCGGGGGGGGATTCTGATCCAAAAGGGGCTCTCATGCAAATGGGCTATTTAACAGACAATAACGCAATCAAGCACACGGGGTGAGCAAATCAAGCGTCCCTGCAGAGCGGTCTGAAGGTGGGTTTTTTCACAACATCTGGTGCCTCTGATGTCACGCAGCAGCACATCTGTTTTCTACTGTCTTTAAACACTCTTGTATTTTAATCATTTTACATTGTCTTTGTACCGACACACACTGGATTTTTTTACTTTTCATTTTTCAAAATTATGGACAGCTGCTTTGTTAAGCTTTATTTTACACGGTAATTGTTTCTTCATATTAGCTTAGCACTAGTTAGTTAGCACTCACCTTAATTACATTACATGTCGCTTGTTAGACGCTTTTATCCAAAGCGACTTACATACTCAATACTGTGAGCAATTTGGGGCGAAGTGTCTTGCCCAGGGACACAACGACATGCTGACTGCAGTGGGGTTTGAACCTGTGCTCAACGGAACACCAACGCACAACCCACTGCGCCACACACCTCCTAATAAAACCATTATGTATCCAGGAAGACATTAACATTTATTTGGCTTAAATGGACCCTATAATAAGTATACAACAATCACCAGGACCTTTAAAATAAAGCCACACGGGGCATTTTAATATTTCGTTTCTACAAGCATTCACTCTGAGATGTTTCTGAAGTCCCCCCCTCCATGTATTGCACTACCAGCAAACTGCTACTGATTCTTAGGTTCACACGAAAGGGTTCCCAGCTTTAGCGTTACTGAGAAAGAGGCTGTTCTTTCCACATATATTTTGTATTATTTATTCATAGATAGAGAAACAGAGATTTAAATATGTTGCATGAGAGAATAATGATTTTTGTGTGCATGCAGCAACATGTTTCTCCAAATGATGTCAAGCAGAATCTTTATTTTTACAATGCTTGAAGTGCAGTTTCTTGTGCTTGTGTTGAGTGTATGTAACTCTGCATGCTAATGTGGAATGTGACACCAACAGCACAGTTTCATCATCCATCTTTTTCTGATGTATAGGAACATCTTAGGCAGTGCACCTGATGATTGTATGATACGTGCCTTGATGTGCCTAAGTTCTGATCCTACTTTTCACTCTGCCACACTCCATGTTAAACTAATACAGGAAATGATGTTAAAGAATGTAAGAGGTGTTATATAAAGAATATTATTTAATCTGTTTGTTTTGTAGTTCTGGTTGCTGCCATGTTGGAGAGGTGAATAAGTGGAGTTACATATTGCTAAGTCAAAAATGAAATATGTTTGGTTGACTTATCTTCAAAAAGTTTAAATCCAGTTTCAGTTATTTCCCAAACTAAGAGAAGGCGGAGGTATTGTACAGCTGCTTTGTTTCCACATTTAAAGGCTCTTTTTAAAACTAAAAATGTTTTTTTTCCTGAGCTTTCTCACAGGTTTGATATTAGATGGACCAACAGATTGATGACATGTATTCTGTGGGTTAGTATAGCGTGTTAAACTCTTATTAAGTATGACCTTAACTTAAAGTAAGTAGTTGAAAGACAGACAGACTTTCTTTGATACGTTTCCAAAGGTTTCAAATCTTGTTTTAAAGTCAATCTGCAGTGTTGCTTTTCCATCTCTGGAATTTAGAAACAAATATTCCCAGCCCAATTTATTAAAAATAAAAACCGTAATTGAACGCCTCCAACATGGCAGTGAGCTGTTGAAGGTTTTATATTGTAAAGAAAAGTGTTTCCTCATTGCCTTCATTTATATTAAGATTTCTCTAAATGGACTTTTTCTTATGCAGTGAACACATCATTCCATCAGGTTTGAACCATCGCTGTACTGTTGCTGAAGTGTGTGTGTGAGGGTGTGTGTGTGTGTGTGGGGTTCAGCTCCAGGACCCTGTTAAAACTGCCAACGACATTTCCACGCTGATGTTTTTGTGGATGAAATTTCAGCTTTATCCCCGGCTCAAAGAGAATCCTGAGAGCGCGTCTTCAGGTCAAACAGCCATTATATCATTAAATGTATCTGGTTGCAAAGCTTTGTTGCCCTTTGTGTTTTTAGTGTAAGCTTCTTCCACAGCTGGGGGGTGTGTTTACTGTCACTTTATTTATAGGCCTTGCCACTTTTAAATGATCGATGAATCATTTACACCACCTGTATCATTTTCTTTAGAGCTATTTCAAGTACTATCTTCCTGTTATGCACTTTTTGTTGCGCAATACACATATATTGCTTTCTTGCCAAAACAAAAGGCATGTCTAGTCTCTAAATGTCACATTAAGAAACACATACTCGTATTATACTATTATTATGATGAGTGTAATTAACATTTTTTAGCAGCTGTTTTGGAGCTTCTCATAAGACATCACATCATTTCTTCTTTTTTTTGGATCACATTTTTACAGCAATTAATTGCAAAATATACAAAATGCAGAATACAGATTACATATGTAAGCTACACATAATAACAATGACTTCGCATAATTTTAAAGTTTTTCTTTATTTAAACCTTATTATATGAATATATTTTCTGTGTCACTGCTGGCTTTTATTGTAAAAAAAAGCTACTGTAAATTATAAACGTGTGTATTTTGATCTTTAATGACACAGGTGGAGGTGTGACCTGGCTCGGGTTGCACCTGGTGAAAAATATCCTCACTCAGACTGATTCTCACAAGGATAGAAGAGCGCGCGCACACACACACACACACACACACACACACACACACACACACACACACACACACACACACTCCATGCCTTCTGCTAACTGTCTGAAAAACAGCCTTTTCTCCTGAAAGGTCACGCAGAGATTTGAATGACGGCTTTAAGTCCTCCGCTCAGATTACACTCTGCAGCTAGGAGCGTCCAATGGAAATGCAGAGAGTACGGGGAAGCAATTAATTGTAATGAATAATGGGACAAGTCTGGTTGGCATATGACCGCTAATTCTCCTTTTTTATGTTTTTCCCTCTGGAGGATTTAGGACGCCGATGCCAGACACGCTGAGGTGTCTACATGCACACTAATTGAAAAGTGTGCGGACACCATTTAGTCGATTAATTAAATACAAGGATCCAAATGTACTGTAGGTGCCAAATTCTCCCAGAAATACATTTGATTGGCATTTTATATGGTATTTGATATATTTATTTTTTTGTTAAATGAGTGTTCACATTTTCTCTCTGTGATGCTGTTTCTAAGCAAGTGAAGAAATGTGACTTTTTTGGGACTTAAAATTGCATAAATGTAATGATTTATTACATTTGTGTGTGCACTAAAAGTCTCCACTGACAAGCTTCAAATTGGATAAAAGAATCCTGCAATTGACATGAGTGCCCGATTATCCACTTGAGTATTTTTATTTTAGTCCTTAATTTAAGAAAGAAATATTACATTACATGTTAGACGCTTTTACCCAAAGCGACTTACATACTCAATACTGTGGGCAATCCCCACAGGAGCAATTTGGAGTGAAGTGTCTCAGGGACACAACGACATGCTGACAGCAGTGGGGTTTGAACCTGCTCCCCTGATCCCAACACCAGCGCACTAACACACTGGGCCACGCGCCTCCCAAATATTTAAATGCAGGCCTTTAATTTCTAAAAACACCAGTGTTAGTTATGACAAATCCTTCTCCTGGTTATGTTTGAAGTTGTCGCAAAAAATAATGATGTTTTGATGAGTTTTAATTAGAAATGTGAGTAAGAGCACAGGGACCAGCTCGGCGAACCCTCAGCTAATAATTATGGTAAGTAAGATGATAATTAACTGGGAAATGTGTCACATCGACCTGTTGCAAGTTCAAATATTGATATGGGAGAGGGCAGGTAATTTAATATATCATTATTTATGTGTTATTTGTGGCTTTCAGAGTGATTGCAAGTGGAAGTCATTAAATAAGGAGGTTGTGTTTGAGTCCTAAAATCTAAGATGAATCAGTCTCTGACTTTGAGAGGGGAACATGGTTTTGTATTGTGTCATTTTAGACATGAGAAAGGGACATTTTGGAGGGAAACTACTGCTGTAAGAAGAGTGAAAATCTATATATTTGCATTTCTGCATGCATATATGTCAAGGTCAAAGGTCAAGACACCCCCTCAATATCTTCCAGCCGCCATCATTCACGCATCATGTGCACGAGGTGCGTTCAATGGCCGCTGGCTGCGTGACATTTCTGCAGCCCTTTAGGTTACGTCTGGCATTAAAGAAGGCCCCAGAATTCAGGGGCTTACGTCCAAAATAGAAGAAATATGTCAAAAAGCAGCTGCTGTTCATCCTAATGTGGTGGGTAAATTAAATTCCACTTTGGGAAAACAACCACTCCTTAAAACCGAAGAGTGAAATGTGTGAAATCAGATCATCAGGGGGAAATGAAATCATTACACATCATCCCAGCTGATTTGCACTCTTTGTCTGCAACAATGTGACATCTTCTGTCTGGCACAAAGAATTGATTTTATGATTTGAAAAAGGTCTTATAAGGGAAAAAAAAAAAGGATGATGTTCCCAAGGAGGTTTTAACAGGCGTGCGGATCGATAGCAGAGACTGTTCAATGATGCAGCGTGGCGGCCAGAGATAGAAATTAATCAATAGCAGCATCGGAGAAACGTCCAATTTATTCTGCAGACGGTGGTGATTGGCAGCTGGAGAGGGAGTACAATACAATATCAGATATTACACAGCAGGACTGCAACATTGAAGATGTTAAAAGACTCCATTAAGTACCATAAGGGTGGAGAGAAACTTATACATTAACTAAAGTGCAGATTTTGAGGTTCCTTATCCATTTGATGCCTCCTTAAACGTCTAATTAATAATAACTCTAAATTAATTAAATATATAACACGGGTCTATTCATTTTTAGACAATCCAATGCAAAAAAGTGACATATTTTGCCTTTAAGTATTTTTTGACATTTACTGTTTTTTAATGATCAGATGGATCTGTTATAAGGTATGTAGAGTAGCGTTTGTAAACTGGGAATAATTCATGTTAAATTAATATTATTAAATGTTAAATATTGTCTTACTTTGATTTGGATATTGGAATTGTCAATATTTCAATTTCTTATTTTTTAAATGATTGCATGTTCTCTCTACGGCTGAACAAAGTCAACCCTTAGTTCCCTGAATGCACACAGTTGACCACATGCACCGATAAAAAGACCCCAAAGAATCAACACCTTGCCCCAGAAGCAGGTTGTTTTTTGGGGGTGATTTCGCAGCCTCCTGCCCCTCCGGCTGGTTTGTGGCCGTACAAGTTTTTTTATCTCGAGAGCACGATTTGAGGGATTTCTCTGAGACTTTGATCTCTGCATCCATCCAGCTTCAATACAGCTTAACCCTTATCACCATCAGCCCAGAGACCCCCGGCATCAAGACGGATTTACAGGCAGGGACCCCCGGTTACTTCCAACATGTAATCCATTACAGATTATTAAAGATTACTCATCAAATGCTCCCCAGCTGTTGTGAGTGACGGCCGTCAGGAACTAAGATTTCACATTTAAACAGCTTTTTGTTTCAAACTGTAATCATTTGAATCTGTCATTATTGAAGACTTTCCAAAAATCAATACTCATATCCTCTCAAACATCAGTGGGTTATCAAAACATCTATCAAACATGCATCAAATATATTGGGATTAGGCAAGTTGAAATATACTTATTTTAATATTGAGATGATTGTCAATCAGTTCATGTTTTTATCTAGAGCAATGTCATAATTCATCATAGGATGCTGAAGGTGTTTCATTTGTTGTAATGTTAAAAACAGACTTATTCATAAATAGTTCCTCCATATAGGATTCCTAACAACCCTACTTACTAGCAAGTCTTAGTTTTACATCAGTATATTCAAAATGTATTTATTTGAGATGATGGTAGGTGAATAAACTAGTTTATCGAAAGCAATCAGGATCTCTACAGGATGAAGGGTGCACTTAGCAACTCTTTCTCTAAATCTAAAGAGAACAGAGAATTATTGGAATGGGTTACATTCCCTTCAGGGAGTCTCTGAGCTACATCAACGATTAGCATTCCCTGCTAACATTGTCTAAACACTTGAATCAGTGGATTGGATTATTTCCCTGAGACAAAGCACAGAAAACACACAGAGGATCTCAGGAGACGCACCTCAGTGATTTCAAGTTAATCCAGAGCTCATTATTTAACCTGTGTAGAAGGGATTTACCGTGTCACTCAATTAGAACATGAAACAACAAGTGGCTTCAGTTACACAGGTTCTACTGGGAGTGTGAGATTATTACGCTTATTAACTTATGCTCAACCAACTGATTTAATATTGGCAATTTTAGGGATAGAAATGTGTAATTTAATAATATTTGTAGGTCTGAAGTCGTAAAGAAATATCTATTGAATATATACATTTCTAATTTTATATATTTTAAACATTTTCATATGTTGTTGTACATGAAAACATACTTGGGAAAAAAATAAATGATCTGAAATGTACATTTTTAAATATCTTTACGATTAGTTGTCTGAAGTTGGACAAGCAGAAACAAATTAACCATAATGTGACCTAGTTGTTTAAGGATAGTCATGATTGGAATATGCAATACAATGACCCAGTGTGGTTTTCTAAACACGTATCGCCTCTTTTTACAAATAAATGCCATTGCAGAATAGTATGGCAGAACAAAAGCTCTCCAACTCCCAGGAGAAGAGAGGGAAAGAGAAATAGTTTCAGCGCTGTGAGGAAGATAGTAAAGAAAAATAATCCGTGGCCCTCCGAGGGGAGAAGTGGAAACACAACACTTGAAAAAGATCTCCATTATCTGTAATCGCAAACTATCTCTCCTCTCAAAAAGAGGAGATGCTGAGGGAGTGTTTGAAGAGGGCTGAGGCTCTATAGGCTGCAGGACTCAGGGGTTTGTTTGAGGATTATGAGGACGTTTACAACCAGAGCGAGGGCGCGGTGCGAGGGGCCCCGGCCTCTGAGGGTCCCAAGCAGCTCTGCATCCCTGCAAAGACTGATGGACAGCTCCAGTTCACACACAGTGAAGAAGGGACACATTTGAAAAGTGAAAATGCTTTTCCAAATACACTTCACTCTTCATTCCCCTTATACCTTAAGTCATAAAGCAGCTAGAGTGCAGCTGTAGGATGCTGCTGAATTGGAAAAAACACTGATTTGAAGAAAAGTTGAAGATAAAAGTGGCATTTTATTGATCCAACAAGGGGGAAATGTAATTGTTAAAGCAGCTCAGAGTCCAAAGCAACGCAAAACAAGTTATGAATACAAATAAAACAAGATAAACATGAATTATGAACTTATCTCACTGGAATATTGCACCTATGCACCACCCTATACTAAAAAAAAGGTATTCAAACCGTGGCTTGCTAAAACTAAAAAGTGTTTAGTTCTAATTGAATAAATAGGATAATACACTGCCCTCTGCACACAAACCAACATTCATTTGGAATAAAGTTGTTGAACAATTCAAGACAATTGCAAGCAAACGCATGTACAAGTTGCTTTAATAAAATCAATTAAAAGGTTGAAATATCTATCTACCAAGTGGAATTAAAACTGTGACCTGCTCCTTTAAATTGACCCTTCAAAGCCATCCTGTTGTTAGAGTTCTCTGCATTGCAGGACACTGGAGAGGTTTGCTCTTCATCATATTCAACTGAATACAACACAGGAGCATTTCAATAATATACAGTATGGTAAGTTCTCCATCTAGTGTCTGTAACCTGCATTACGATTTAAAGTGAGTCACTGAAATAATATTATATAATTTACCCTCATTGTAAAAGGCACTAGTCCAATTAAACACAATTACTTACAATACTATCAAATATCTAAATAATAATAATAATATTAAAAAGTGTATGTTTTTAAAGGTTTGATAGATAGGGTATTCTTCTGGTTGGTAAGAAGAACATGTCTTCTATTATGTTTTATTCTTTTACATTTTTTTCTTTTCCAAATAATTACAGCAACCCACATTTTAAAAAACAACGGTAAGAATTGGTAAATATTTGACAACGTCAGAAAAAAATTGGAAAACGCTGGGTCCTACATTTCCCATAATGCAACTTGGGGACCCACCCTGCTTGTGTGTATCTTCGAAGCTCCTCCACGGTTTGTAGTGCTACTTTCCTGTTGTAAAATATGTTTATAATCTGAATTATGTGTTTACATTCGACTGTGAAGGGAGGCAAGAAGTGTTTGCATGTTTTACACAAGTTAAAGTATTAATATGACGATGTTTCAAGTCTGTTATAACTGTTAAAGTCCTTTGAAGGTATTTGCATCACAAAGTTATAACATGTTGTAGCTGTGTGATTTGGAGAGATGTCGTCATTACTTGACTGTTGTAAATGTAATACTTAGTATAAGTCCATACAATGTCCAATGTTCTGCTTTATTCCATATGTCACAAAAGGCACTTTAAAACGTTCCTGTGAGGTCTTTCAACCTAAAAAAAAAGACAAACAAAATAACCCAAACATCTTTTTACTGCTAATTCTGAGCCTACAGTATTTTTACTCGTTTCTTATACTTTTACTTAAGTAATATTTAGAATGCAGAACTTGTACATTGTGGAAATACTACCTTAATTAATTAACATATCTGAAAACCACCATTGCTGTAGTTTGATCTTCAAAGGTGCATCATATCCTTTGAGGATCAAATGTTTTCACATCAAATCTGGATCTAAAAAGTAACTTGTTGCCAAAACATTTCCCTCTCTTAAACACCCTCTTGAGTTAAGAACAAGTTCCTTAGAATGAAGACAAATAAATCATTATTGATGGTTATTTATCACTTTTACCCAAGAGGCAAATCCCTTGCTTTTACTCTGAAAAGGTCCAACAGGAAACTGGGAGGGACACCATTTGAAAAGGACAAAGCTGCAGCTGTTTGGAGCTCCTCCTCCTCCTCCTCCCCCTCCCCCCATGTGAATTTATATAAGTGTGTGTGTGTGTCACCCTCCCCTCACTTCACTCACAGAGATCTCATTATAGGTTTCCTGTGAGATTCTGCAGTATTCAACTTCTCTTCCTTTAAGGACGATCCAAACAGCACAATGGTGAGTATTAAGGCCTTGTTTTTATTTCTTACACCCGAAAGAAAAGTATCATTTGTTGTATTTTAAGTGAGATTCTGAAGGGAAAAGTTACAATCCTACTTTTCCTGTTGCTACTGCATACTTTCCCTCCAAAATCTGTCACATCCTGATATAAGAAAAATGTCTTAAATCAGACTAAATTTCTTAAATTCTTCTACTTTTGTGTCACTATGCTGTTACTAAAACCCCTTGCTGCACTATCTTAAAAGTGATTTGCATGTTAAAAGAGTGGAAACATGTACCCAGGCTCCAGGAAAGGTTAAGTGTTTCCATATGTCTGTCTCAGGAGGGCGTGCTTTTTTGCCCGGCTGCTTTTGGGAATGCTGATGTGGCTTCCAGAGGCCGCCTGTGTGTTTTACACGTCTATTTCTGCTGCCATCGCTCTGATAAGCTGCTGCATTCCTGAAGCTGGCTCTTTCCAAGGCATTAGCTTTTAAGATTATCTCCCTGCAGAGTCAAAGAAAACCAACTAACATTTTGATTAAACATGAGGTCAGGCACATGATGACTAAGCCCTGGAGCCATAGATCAACATATTGACTAAAAGAGTCTTGTGTTAACTCTTCACTTCCTCTAAACTTTGTTCCCTAAACAAACGGCGAAAATGTTTGCAGGCCGTTTGAAAAGTGAAGAGGGAATAGAAGAAGTTTGGTGAGGAAAGTCTGGTTCCCCAAATGGTTTGATGACACTTCCCGTTGGGCCATTTATGAAACAACATGGAAAAAGAGGAGGTGTCGAGTCTTTAAGAGTTGCTTCCTTTTTAAAAACTAAGAATAGGGTGGGTTTGGATTGAAATTCATAGGATCTTTTATTCCGGATCCATTTATGTTAACGTTTGGGTGCATTTTGTGTGAAAACACAAGTTAAAACATTAGAAAACTTCTCCCTGTAGCTCATTTTCAAGTGGAGAATAAAAGATATGCTCACAATGCTCCACTGTGTTTCCCCTCTCATGCTTAAGCCCTAATGTCAACTGTGACGTGGTTTCAGGACATGATACAGGAAGTCACTCTCTTTGCCGCCATTTCCAGGAAGTGTAGCCCTCGGAGGCCCAGCATTAACCAACAGAACCACTCCCACGTCCTCACTTCCTGTCCGACTCCTCTGGCTTACAAAATGGCCAATCAAAGCAGAAAATGATCTTTATAACAGCTGTGAATGCACCGTAGAGTCGCTCGTATTTAAGAAGCCCTTTTTAATAATAATAACATACGCTGCAGGAAACATGTCAGATGTCTGTGGGAAGCTCCACTCTAAAAAGCTCCCATGTGACCCCTTTCTCACAAGCTGCTTTAGGGGGAGGGGAGTTTAAGGGAACAAAACAATAGCACACAATGACAAAACGTTTTTGATGTGCACTGTTTAAGCTTAAAAAAACTGTTCTCCTAGTTTTCAGTTTTACAAATGGTGATGTAGTTGGATTAGAAGTACTAATAGAAGAACATTTTTTAACCATTTATTGATTAGTTTTAAGAAAAACATAGATATCTTTCCTGAATGGAAGCTGACTTCATATATTGCTAAGTAATCTGTACAGCAAAGAGTGAGTGACGGACACATTGTTCTGCGAGTGGCGCTGGAAAAACATGACCAGTTGCTCTGTCAAGCCTCATAGGAATTTAAAAATAAAGTAAATATTTAGCAAACCCTCTCATTATGAGGTCAGCTGCAGCCTCTATGGAAACATGGAACTAGTTATTGTTAGTATTACACACAAGTGTTGGTTCACCTTAAGGCCACGTAAACGCTCCTTAGTGACACAAAGCAGTTAAGAATCAGCTGAAATGGATTTGATTTCAACACCAAAGGGTTGCTTTGTGATAGAGATTTTTGCACACTGCTTCTCCCAACATTTCTTTCAACTTTCAATCTCCTCGTGTGAAAGGTTAGTTAACACGACAGACGGTGTTGCATCCCGACGCCACATTTCCCCGACTGATGAGAGCATACGTGTTCCAGCCCTCAGCCTGCATGAACACATTGCCTCCACCCTCCATCCCCCCATCCTTCACCAGACACTAGAAATTCTTCAGGAGGGCGTGGGAGCTGCAGACTCTCTTCACAAGAGCCTGTCGATCACCACTGCTGCCTTTTTTTAGATCCCTGACAGGATATGAGACAATGTGACAGTTTTCTGTTAAGTTTGCAGATGCAGACCGGGAGATTGAAATACTCATAAATCAGGTTGGAGTGTTAATAAAGTAAAGATATACAAGAGGTAGAAGAAGTCAGGACTCTGCCCGTTGTTGGCGCTTAAGGTCATTTACAGCAGATCAAGACAGGCTTAAACTGAAGTGTTTGCTTAAAGCTGGTTTTACTGTGAATTTGAGCAGAAAAAGTATTAAGATTGTTACTTAAAAAAATATCAATATGCAGAGAATAATATTCTATAGAATTATAATGAATTTAAATGAACAAAATAAATTAATAATGATACATGTAAACAAATATTTACCATAAATAATAATAATAATATAGTAAATAAAATGATTTTAAAAGATATGTCTAAAAAACAAAATATCTTCTTTTCCCCCTCTCCACAGCGCGAGTGTATCTCTATCCATGTGGGCCAGGCCGGAGTCCAGATGGGCAACACCTGCTGGGAGCTGTACTGCCTGGAGCACGGCATCCAGCCGGACGGCCGCATGCCCGCTGAGAAAGTAGCCAAGGGCCCCGACGACTCCTTCACCACCTTCTTCAGCGAGACCGGCACCGGGAAGTACGTCCCCAGAGCCATCTTCGTCGACCTGGAGCCCACCGTCATCGGTGAGGAACTTAAACTCCTGCAAAAACCAAACGTCTAGCACTCTCAAACCTGGAGATGTTGCGTCACAGAACCTGAAGAAGTGGGGACACTTTAGTAAAACTAAGACAGCTTTAAAACATACTGTACCTTCAGATTTCAGGAGAACGAAGATAAAGGCAATAAAACGATAGACGAAGATTAAACCATCGTATCATTACCTATAATAACCAGTCAATGCCATTGATAAGAATTTATACTTTGACCAAAGTTCAATCCAGCAATTACATTTCATAAGTAAACGATTAGATTTTACATATTGAGTCACTGTTTTGAGTTCTATATGTATTCATTTCTATATGGTTTTTGCAGACATGGCACATTCAGCAAATTATATAAAGTACAGGACAATTTGTCTGTTAAAGGAAAGATAAATACCCATCCCCCTAGCTCCACCCCTACCCCATTAGGTCATGGTCACAGAAAAGATAATAACAATACAAATACATAAAATAATAAATACGAAAAATAAATAACTTTCATCACAAAGTCACAGGTAACAGGAATACAATACCTTGGTTGCTGATTGGCTAATGGTTAAACAACCCTAAAAAAAATCGTTATGACATCATAAAGTGCCCAAAATCTGATCAGCTCATTTTCAGACAGGTTTTTATATAAATGGATCAGGACAAAAAGAGAGAGAATCTTTTTTCCTGAAAGTTTCAGAATCTCTTAACGCAGAGGGGACACATGTTTATGTATAACAGACATGAAAAAGTGCATTTTGCATGATGGGTCCCCTTTAAATGGTACCATTAGTATTGACTATTATTTGCTTTTGTCCCTTTTATCAATTTCCCTAATATGGTGTTCCTCTGTCCTTCAGATGAGGTGCGTACCGGTCCGTACCGTGGCCTGTTCCACCCCGAGCAGATGATCTCCGGGAAGGAAGACGCCGCTAACAACTACGCCCGCGGTCACTACACCGTCGGGAAGGAGCACATCGACTCTGTGCTGGACAGGATCCGCAAACTGGTGAGAAAAGTCTTTATTTATGAGACTCTAGCAGTATAGTACTTGATATTCTTTATCATGCAAAATCCACTTTTTAATGTCTTTTATACATAAATATGTGATTCCACACTGGTGTGTCAGGGAACTCAATCCTCTCTCTTTTCCTCCGTACCCAAATCTCTAAAGACGGGGGTACAACGGAGATTGCGTCCGATATGACGTAATATCAGAAATGTGGGCTGGCTTTACACCCACGGCCGAAAGAAACGTTGCTATCAGAAACAATGCGCGATGTGTTTTGGACGTAATATGGTCTTTGTTTACATTAGCAAGCGTCGCTAACACTCAGAGCTAACCTGTACTGGAGAGAGTATGTGTAAAAAAAGCAGGAAATTAAAAAGGAACTCGCCTTGTGGTAAACCTGAGAGAGAAAAGGCATTTGAGCTCCATACTGTTTCAGAAATAATCCTTGATGTGGTTTGGAACATGATATGGCGTTTAATCACGGCAGCATTTAGCTGAGTATCTGGGTAGAATTCTCTAACAGGGCTGAAATAGAGGGATATGAGGGATGTCTAAAATGCATGATCTGTTTGGTATTTTGATCAAAACACATAGACATGTTTTTTAAAATATATTTGTATATATCTGAGACCCATAATATATGCCTAAAAATAGCATGAGAGGAGATCTTTAAGTCTCTTTTCCCCCTCTCCTCCCCAGTCTGACCAGTGCACGGGGCTGCAGGGCTTCCTGGTCTTCCACTCCTTCGGGGGAGGAACCGGCTCCGGCTTCACCTCCCTGCTGATGGAGCGCCTCTCTGTCGACTTTGGCAAGAAGTCCAAGCTGGAGTTCGCCATCTACCCCGCCCCCCAGGTGTCCACCGCCGTAGTTGAGCCTTACAACTCCATCCTGACCACCCACACCACGCTGGAGCACTCCGACTGCGCCTTCATGGTTGACAACGAGGCCATCTACGACATCTGCCGCAGGAACCTGGACATCGCCCGGCCCTCCTACACCAACTTGAACCGCCTCATCAGCCAGATCGTGTCCTCCATCACCGCCTCCCTGCGCTTCGATGGCGCCTTGAACGTGGATCTGACGGAGTTCCAGACCAACCTGGTGCCCTACCCTCGAATCCACTTCCCTCTGGCCACCTACGCCCCGGTTATCTCCGCAGAGAAGGCCTACCACGAGCAGCTGTCAGTCGCAGAAATCACCAACGCCTGCTTCGAGCCCGCCAACCAGATGGTGAAGTGCGACCCCCGCCACGGGAAGTACATGGCCTGCTGCATGCTATACCGCGNTGTGGACTGGTGTCCCACTGGTTTCAAGGTGGGCATCAACTACCAGCCCCCCACCGTGGTCCCCGGAGGAGACCTGGCCAAGGTGCAGAGGGCCGTGTGCATGCTGAGCAACACCACCGCCATCGCCGAGGCCTGGGCTCGCCTGGACCACAAGTTCGACCTGATGTACGCCAAGAGGGCCTTCGTGCACTGGTACGTGGGGGAGGGGATGGAGGAGGGGGAGTTCTCCGAGGCCAGAGAGGACATGGCCGCCCTGGAGAAGGATTACGAGGAGGTCGGCATCGACTCGTGCGAAGAGGACGAAGAGGGCGAGGAGTATTAACAAGCAGAAGTATTACTGTATGCATAGAGCCGTTTTAATGAAAGGGTCACAGTTCAGCAGGTTAGCTCCTCCAGCAGCAGGGTCAGTGTTCATGTGCAGTTTAAAGACTTCTAATAAACTCTAATGTCTCTGAGTTTGGGTTGTTGAGAAATGACTCTCGTACAAGAGAGAAAACGTGCTTTAACTTCCTTTTCTATGAATAAAGCTGTTTACACAAACCTATCTGACTTGCTGTTTATTATACTTAAAAAATACATTCTCAAAATATCTTCGCTGATAAACTAAATCTAAAACCCTAACCATATTAAGATGAGTTTTCTATCAGTCAAAGCATCTTGTATCGGCTTAAAATGGACAGTGACAAAGCTACCAATATATGGCGATCTTATAGAAACTAATGCTTTGCTGCATATCAAAATACATAATCAAATATAAAGGAATTAAAACAAAAACATCCACAGCAGTAAAATGAATTTAAAACAATGACTAAGTAGGTTTTGAATGATGGACTTAAAGTATTTCTTACAGAATATAATTATTCAATACACTTTAAATGTTTGCTGAGCTGTTGGTGCTTTGCCACAAGATGGCAGTATAGTGGTACTGTAGGAAGAAGGTCATTAGAACCACACGGTTTATACAAGACACACACACACACACACACACACACACACACACACACACACTGCTTTGTATGGATAAAAGCATGCAGAGGTGGGAGAAGTACTCAGATGTTGTACTTGAGTAAAAGTTGAAGTACCAGAGTGTAGTAAAATTCCTGCATCAAAAATGTTCCTAAAGTATTCTCATCAAAATCTAGTGAAAGTAGCGACAGTAAAAGTAGTCATTGTGCAGATTGGTCCATTTCAGAATAATAGATATGATATGTTTTATAATGATTGATCATGAAAGTGTTCTCAAAGCTGGTAAAGGTGCAGCTAGTTTGAATCACTTTGTATACTGCAGGGTAGCTGGTGGATTTACTCCAGGTGGAACTAAAGTCTGATTTAACACTTGATTATATTTCACATCATTCATCCACATCTGTAAAGTAACTAAAGGTATTAGATACATGTAGGGGAGTAGAAGTACACCATGTACCTCTGAACTGTAGTGGAGTAGAAGTATCTCCCAAGTTTTTCTTTTGGTTCTGGGCTGATTTCCTGCATAGTTCCTGTGCACTCCGGAGACAGATATTTGTCGGCTCAGGTCCTCACTCGGTGTCTGTCTCCGCTGCTGGACTGTCTCCCCTCCCTTACTTCCTCAGAGGAGGAGGCCTTTAGATTTGCTCTGTAATTGCTTTGAGGTAATTAAGGCTACATTTGAGCAGAGACTAGTCAGCGTGGACAGGGGATTTATAAAGGTCATGGAGGGCAGACAGAGAGAAAGACATTTCCCTTTTTTGTGTCTCCTCTTTTGTGACGTTTTCTTCTAATTATGGGTTTAAAAATAACATGGTGGTGACAAAAGGAAATTGAAGGTGCTGATTATCCACGTAAAACTGCAGCAGGGTCAGGACAGAGGGAGTTAGGGGGATTTGGTGAACATTTAAACATGATGTCTTAGTTAAACCATCAATACCTTAAGGTGGAGCATATATCAGAAATATAACTTCCTGGGGAAAATAAAACAAGTAAATAATGCAGGAAAAACATTTAAGATATTTCTTCAACCAATGAAGTTAAAGTAAAATGTCCAATAAAATAAACTTAAATCTAAATATCTGTATAAACGGAAAAAGTTAAATTAAAATTGTCTATATTTATATTTTTTAAGTAATTACGTTTTTTAGCAGCATCCTGAGATTTCTTGGGACATATCTGCCCTTTGTCCCCCTCATATTTTAAACTCAGCAACAAAGGATCTGAGCACTTCAACCGCTGCAGAACACAAACATATAAAATATATACATTCCTTTCTTTCACCCCCTTCTACAAAAATAAGACCCATAAGGCTCAGTCATTGTTCTTTAATATTAAAACAGGCAAAAAGTACAATACGCTTTTCTCTATTTACCCACAGTGTTTCCCCTCGAGGAAGAGAAAGCTAGATTCACAGTACAAACCCCAATAGAAACAATAACCATGACTTCACGTTATGTTTTTTAAAACTTGGACTCAAACATAGCAGCCTAGAACTCTACCTAAAATCTATAACAGCATGGAGGACGTTCCTCACTGTGATTTGTGTCTCTCTTGTTATGGCTTTGTGATGCCGTATTACTTAAGGAGCCTTTTATTGCAATACGTAAAGGATAAGCAGCCGGAAATGCACAAGTGGAGAGCAATTGCACTTGTTGTAATTCATCCAGAGAGATTTGAATTTATAAATTAGAACATCAGTTTCAGATTAAGTATAGAAAACAAAAATAATATTTAATCAGCCAAGGATTTAAAGCAACATAAGGTCGTCAAACCCATTTGGAGCAGTAGAAAATATAAAACCATAGAAAAGGAAATGGTACATATGATGTTTGCAGAAAAGATGACATTTCTTTGTAAAGTCTATGTATGGAAAACATTTAAAACGTCAGAGCATTCATCAACAATATCATTAAGCTAATCGAAAGTGAACATTTTGTGCTATGGGACAATACAAAAGTCACTATTTCAGGCTAACCAAAGAAAAGCTGTTATGAAATGATAATTCAATCAAATATAAATCTCAGATAATACTGACACGTTTTTAAAAGTGTTACACTGTACATAGATAATGATGTATTCCTCCAGCCTTTTGCGTATTTAGTCATAAATATTCATTAACAGAAATACTTGAGATCTGAAGCCACATTTGTTCTAACTTTACAATATTTTAAAAGAAGCATTTCAGGGTTTAGAGAGTGCATTGGCATTGAAACAAATGACTTGTGTTATCAACTGGTCCTCCAAATCACCATAAGAGTTTGTTGACTTTGAAAAAGGTGCAATAAAACAAAAATAACTTTTGAAACGTAACGTGACTGTAGGAGCTTTGTTCCACTGAGGTGATGAGCGACAGAAACTATATCTGATATGTTGAGAAGAAGCGTGTTTTGTCCATCAAGCTACAAGTATAAAAACACACACACACACACACACACACACACACACACACACACACACACACACACACACACACACACACACACACACACACGCACCATGTTCCCTCTCAGTCATCGCTCTTTAGTTGGCTGAGTAATGATGCGTCGAGCAGACAGCCTCTGAAGTAACCAATCAGGGCGTGAGTCAGCTGAATCTGGCTGCGCCTCGACAGGAAGTGTCCCTCGTCTGGGTAAATCTGTCCCGGGTAACAACAAAAAAAGATGACAGATGAATAAGTAAACAAACGAGGTAATTGAAAATAAAAAAAATGCATGCTTAGGGGTTGTCGTTTTTGGAACAGAGGATTAGGACTGCAACTACCTGCCACTTATTTTCTTGTTTACTCTTAAGGCATTGAAACAGACTTGAATGACTAAAGTTGGTCCTTGAAACATCCTCTCTATGTACTTCTCCAGCCACAGTTGAAGTTTACCTGCATGGTATAGTTGGCCCCGATCTTTATTAAGTGTTTGATGAGCTCCGCAGAGTGCTGAAAGTGAACGTTTGCTGTGGAGAAAAACAAGTGTGTGAAGTGAGGGTCACAGAGGTCATATATACTGCTGGATACAAAGAAGCCACTTCTCATCAGGGCCACAGCCAGCAGACTGCATCTAATAACACACAGTTACCTTGACAATAACATGTCTTTTTCTATAGGTAGAAAATATAGAGGCGTACCGTCAGCAGTGCCATGAGCCAGAAACAGAGTCGCTCCCTGCAGACTTTTCATGTTGGTCAGGACGTTAGAAGCCTGGAACACACAATCATCATCAGTGCTTTCTGTATTTACTACATTTTTGGTGTTTATGCTAAGCTAAGTGGCAACTGTCTGTATCCTCGTACCTATCGTGCAGACATGAAGTCATTTGAATATCAAAAACTGTTTTATTTGTTGATTTATTTCCGTCAGAGGCTCAAAATACAAACTCATGTTTTTACACAAAGTTAAACGCAGCCAATTAGTTCGGGTAATTAAAAATGGAAACACTAACATATTTGATTGCAAAGCAGTAATATGCAAAGGGGACTCAGATATATCCTTGTTCTTGTTTTTACCTGCAATGTAAAAGAGTGCAATTATAAAGTAGCATCATATGTAAATAATGAAGTAGTTTATTTTTGTAAATGTACAACTTTCATCTGGAAATTGTACCCCCTTCCTCTGACTGTACTTTGTCTTCTTTTACCTACAATATAAAAAGGAGTAGAAGTACAAAGTAGCTTCAGATAGAAATATTGAAGTAGAGTACAACATTTTGCACTTTAACAAAGTACTTCCTGTCGTGAAACCACCAACCTTTCACACACCTAGTGCAGAATGGGCCAAGTAAAGGTCAGTTTTGAAGGCACTAGAAATGAAAATGTATGTTTGGTGTTCACATTTGGAGTCTGGATGTAAGAGCCATTTTGATGGAGTGTCATGTTTGGGTTCAGGTTGTCACAATTGGGTGTTATCCCCTGTGTGTGCCATAGGGTCTCGCAGTCCAATTCCCTATGGCCAAGGGTATGTAAGGTTTGTCTTGTCACCTGATCAGGTGTGTCTGACTCCGGAAGGGCAAATGGTTTTGGGCCGCAGTTCCGCGAGTGCTGAAAAGAATGTTTGTTATGGACCGTGGACCATCGCACAGTGCCGGACGCGTTATATAGACAGGTATGTGCAGCGCTACAATGTTTAATGGACATATAACGAGTGTGCACACAAAACCTCAGCAAAAAACAAGTGCATTGGTAGCAGGAGTGCACATACAAGTGACTTTATATATTTTGCTGGAACAGACTATTATCATGGATGTGTGTGACGCTGCGTCTGTCGCAAATAGCGTCACATGGGACAGGTTTGCACGCTGCCAATAAACCCACTAGTGACCAGTGGTGTTGAAAGAGACTCAGAAACGGGTTGTTAAGCTCACTACAAAAGCGCAACTAGATCAAATAGATAGGTTGCAAAATTAAATAAAGAAATAAGCTAAATAATGCAAGCGCCATGATGAAGCAAAAATGTTTACATGGATTGCTGGAGGGTTTATTACCATGTGAAGAAAAATAAAAACATGAAATATGGTTCAAAGCAAAAATGTTGAGTGATGTTGAGTGTGTCACTGAAACAAAAATGTAGGTTTCCTTAAAAAAAAATGTGAAGCAACAAATGTTGAAGCTGAGGATGACATAAATCCAAATGACAGTGTGTCAAATGTTGCTAGTAAGCACTCCTCTGAGTGGAGCAATGGTTCTGCTGCCACCTCAAGTGGCATGAATCCATATTTGGAAAGAGAAAAAAAGCAATGTGGAACCTGTCATTTCTTTAAACCCAATGGCAAGAGAGTACAAGCAAAAAAATCAACAACAAAATCACTTGGAACAATCATCATTACCACGGCACAATCTACAACATCTGGATGAACGGCCAAAACAACCCATGCAATCATTGCAAACTGTTTCAAGGCATGAGTGCTTCATCAGCTCAGTCAAATGATGGACAACGGCAACAGACTATTGGTCATAATCCGCCTGGAGACATTATGTACGCTCATGAACAGGCAACATTAGATGCTCTGGTCCAGCAACAACATTTCTCATCTCTGCCACCAAGAGAGATTCCTACATTTGAAGGAGATCTTTTAAATACAGAGCGTTTGATAAGGCCTTGGAGCAAGGAGTGAGGAGAAAGGACAAAGGACTATCACTACATTCATAACACAACCCAGGGAAAGAGCAAAGGAACGTTGTCTCCACAGTAACAACTACGAACCTACCTCTTTCACATAAGAGAAAATGCCAGTGACCATGGATGACATAGTGACCCAGGAAGGGTTGGCTTTTCAAAGGTACGCAATCCAACCATTGAGGCAAATGTGGACCTGTTAATGGAAGCATGGGAGGTCCTCAAAAGCTGCGGGAATGGCCCGTATGCAGTCAGGACTGCGCTGGGATGGTCAATTAATGGAAACTTTGGAGCCAGGCATGAAGCAGGGTTTCCTTCAGTTTCAGTAAAATGCTGTGACTACCAAGGACTCGGCTGATCCTACTGACCAACTAATCCTACATTTCTCAGACTGGAGGAGAATCAACGTTGCAGATACTTGGTTGCTCAAGGTAAAAAAAGATCCTCAAGAACTTGAACCAAAGGAGAAAAGACGCTGAAGACCACTCATACAAAATCAACAGTTGGATAAGAGTAAGGTCAGAGGGGCACCTGGGGTTCAGAGAGTCTCAGCTGATGACCTCGTAGGGATCACATGTCAATCACATCATTTTTTACCGCAGTACCGCAAATAATGTTTGTTATGGAATGGAAAAGTGTCTGGACTTCACTTTGACGATGCGCAAAACCTGGTCAATAAATGGAATGAACTATTCCACACAACCTACCGATTCATCATTACAACACCACGAGCGGTATCTTTAAACACAGTAAAGTGCGTCAGCCAAGTCTTCCCCGGGAGTCGAGCCACCATGGGAGCTTGAGTATTGGGCTGGTGCCTGTTATATTAAAATATATCACAACCTCATCTTTCACTTTCCCTCCCCAGCTGGGATTCAAACGGGGGGAAATGTTCTAGACTCGCATCAAAAACCGGACATTTAATAACCCGTCTGTCTCTCTGAGGACAGGCGATGGTGTCCCGCTGATTATTGTGTGATCACCTCGCGCCACATTTTCTTGTTCTTTGGATGTCATTTTAAAAGCCCCCCCCCCTCCCCCCCTGCTGCTGCGAGTCACAGAAATAGCCGGCCCAGTTAAAGGCAACCCACTTTGGAGGAGAAACACGTTGACTACAACCTTCACACAGAGGACAACTGTTTTCTATTTAGCCTACACCTCTGGCTCTCTCCTGTTCCTCATGTTTGTGTGTTTTGTGTGATCTGTGGAGAGTTGCCTGAAATGCTTGTGGCCACATTTCCCTCTTTATTTTGAAACTCACAAAGCAGTGTGACCTCTACCTTGCCATGAAGAAAGGAGATTTTGTGGAAGGGAAAAGTCGTTTTGCTTCTGAAAGATATTTAAGTGCTGGTTTATTATAATGTTGACGCTGCACACCAGCAGCCTTTTAGTGACGGCTGGATGAACAATTGGTGTTCGAATAAATATGTTGCAAAAAAACAACAAAGCAGGTTTTCTCTAATGTGCTCTGAAGTCGGGTACCCTATAAAAGTTGCAAGATAAACTTTAGTGGTCTCTCGATAATTAAGTAATATGAAGAAATCCTATTTTTACTCCGCAAAATAATGACTCGTTGCTTATTTGTAATAAAAAACAGGATGCTTGATTAATGCATAATGTGATAAATTGATTACATTTCTCAGTAAAAGTGACTAAAAGCGTTGGAAAGCAGCAATGCTTTCCAATTTCATGCTTTGAAATAGTTATTTACTTGTATAACATATTTAGAAGGTTTAACGCTGCCGTAACTTTTTGAATGTATAGAAGATGCTTACTTGGTATTTGTTCTCCTCAGTCCAAGGTGAGCCAAGGTATCTCTCGGAAACCGTCGAAGCTGGAAAAGAAAGGAGGTTGTTTTTAATAAAGATGTGGAGAACATCAATAAAAACAAAGCTGTAGTTTATCTTCTCAGAGCTTCACAGCTCAAATAACAATGATTCTTCTCTCCGAGCCTGCCTTTAAAGCAGTTTTAGTACACGTTACATGAGTTTCAAATGTGTGTTTTCAAAATGAAAACGGCTTTATGCTCACTCGCCTCTGCCAGACACGAGGAAAGCTTTTCATCCTTAAAAATTCAATAAGCCTGAATTCCCGAAAGCGGCGCGTACGGATAATTAAAGCCACATTACAGACGGCGGGATAAAGACGTCCGCAGCAGAAGTAATAAATATTTCCATGTCCCTGCTGTGTGAATTAAAGAAGAGAAGATACGGGATTTCATTTGAGTTTTTTTTTTTTGGCTCACCGTACAAGGACCAGTCAGTGATGGGCGCCTGCACTGCTGCACACTGGATCAGGTTCTCTGTGGACTTCAGCATCATCAGCGCCAGGTAGCCCCCGTAATCCTGGTGGTAAAGGATGGTCAAGATACATCAGGATATTCTCTATTAGATGCTTGAATATATATACAAGTATGCACAGATCTTTTTACACTTTTCTCTCGGCTTTACTTCACCATTCAGCCCTCTCAGTACATTGTTTAAGTATATGTTTAAAATATTTCTCTATATTAAGCAAAACGAGTTGCCCTGGGAGATGAGAGAAAATCAGTGCTTCCTAACAATATATATTTAACTTAAAAAGAAATACAGTGGGGTGCTTCCTAAGTAAAGTAAAGAAAGAAAATGACGTCATAAAAGACTTCTGGGATCAGAAGGTGCATGCGCAAATTATTATCTCAGAATATTCCTAATGTTTTTTTGGTACATTTCTCGTAAATGTACTTTAATCTCAGTTTCCCCTTAGTTTGTTACCCCTCTCCCTCAGCTCCATCCTTATTTTCTTTGCCCTACAAAGGCCCTGATCCGTTGCACTTTATTTATTTAGCCTTGAGGGTGAATGTTTGGATTGATAACACGGACAAACCTCTCCGAAGACTCCCACTCGAGCGGGATCAATGAACGGCAGCTTCACCAGGTACCTGAGGCACACAGAGGAAACATTTCCAACAACACTCTGACGACCGCTTCAATTCACAGAACATCAAGTGGGCAACAGAGTAACAGTGTATCTTGTTTTTTATGTGTTCGTACGGCGACCTTGAGAGCCTTGAAAGACGCCTATATAAAATAAATGCATTATTATTAACAGCAAGGAGGTCAAAGGTCAGATCCACATGTGAGAGGGAGACAAAGAAATGAGGAAAAAAGCCCCAACTTGTGTTTTTATAACTTAAAAACACCATATTTTACGTGCATTTCGAACTTAAATGCGGCTCTTCTTCAAAAAGTACGTTATCATAAATGAGACACCTTGTTTTCTTACTCAAAAGTGGATTCGTCTGGCAAAAGAACGGACAGTTTTCTGTCATTGAAGACATGAAAGCAAACTCACTTTTAAGAAGCCATTTTGCTAAAAAAAAACAATCTTCCTGTAACGAGTGAACAAATATCAAAATTGATGCAATTTTCTGTCAAATTAAAGACATTGTGCATAGCATCAAATGTGCCTTTTGTTCACTCTGGGAAAAATAAGATACTTAGCAATACTTTAAAGGGAAACTGGCAAACCTTCAATTATCCAACAATGATGCCTTTCTTTCTACGTTTTTAAGTCTCCTATTCAGGATTACTTGCTCACAGACCGCTGTCAAAGACGTCTGAGATTTGTTTTCTCTATTAAACAATTGAAAAAAGGTGTCTCTGAAATCCTGAAGAGCATTATTGGAGCATTCAGGCACAAAGAAAAACTCTCATTACAATTCAAATGATTATTTGTATACAAAATACTTACTGCAGAGCGGCTATCTGGTCGTCTTTGTCCACCGTGCCGAGCCTCTGGTGGACCTGCTGCAAAACCCTGGGAAGAGACGGAGATAAAGGTGAAGAAAAGAGAGACCACCCACTCCCAGAACCATGTTGGACATTTAGTTACCTTTGACCTCTGAACCCTGACCCCCTGCCGTCCAGTCGTGCTACAATGACCTGTTCTGACCCCACCAGCCCCAGGTACCAGTCCAGCCTGAACTCATCCGTGACCCCCTGCCCCCCCGGAGAGCTGCCGCTGAGAAGGAGACACACGGAGAAAACCGTCATTTATTTACTTTTAACGTGAGGATTCACACAGATAACATGTTGTGTTGAGATGTGTACTATTACAAACTTTTTCTTTATTGAGAGCCTTTGGGGTTATAAAAGACTATTGCAGATAGTTGACCTAGTGCGTGTGTGTGTGACAATTATATAACATAAAGAAAAAAGTGTTTCATAATGAAATTAGCCACCGCTTCATCCAAGAAAATCCGTTGCCCTTTAAGCCCCTGTCACACTGTCCCGAAATTGACACCCGATGGACACAAGATTAAGGAAATGTTCAAATTCGGCTCTGATCGTAACAACATCGGGCCATTGGTGAGGGCATCTTAAGCCATCGTATGACCGCCGGTGGAGTTTCTCAGGCTCCGGCAGCAACTTCGGGAGTGGTGGCAAAATCTTTGGCATGCCAAAGATGGCTTAAGATGCCCTCACGAATGGCCCGATGTTGCTACGATCAGAGCCGAATGTTAACATTTCCTTTATCGTGTGTCCATCTGGTTGTTTTATTGCACAACAAAATCATGTAAACATATTATGTAAATAACCCAATTTGTTTTCTGTGAAACTAAAAAGGATATCATATATTATTTTGAAGGCGAGGAAGTTGTTGTTGCTATGGAAACAACATGACGGAGAAAACGTAATATCTTCTACATATAAAGACGGAGAAAGTAAAGAACAAAGTCTGAAAATATCAGTACAGTATCATAATACTTTAACA
>NW_011369493.1:24050-32933 GCF_000735185.1 Notothenia coriiceps | reverse complement strand
TTTTTTTAAGTAGCAAGACGAAATGGAGCAAAAAGGGCACTGAGGGATTTCTTTCAGAACATTTTCATTTATTAAAATATCAAAGTAATATTCTTCAAGAACATTAATATTCATGAAGTATTATGTGTCTATAAAAGGAAACATCAATCACATTAACTTCATCTTAACGTCAGGCACTTGAAATGGAATTTTGTATCATTTAATGTCATGTTTGTATCTGTTATTGGACATTTTGAATAAAAAATCTTGTGTTTATATATCGTATTTGATCTTTTTCTTCCATTGTCGTACTTATTATGTTCATCTAAATATCGCATTTGATTTGATTTCATTTTTGGAATGGAACAACTGTCAACAAACTGCATCTACAGGATAAATAATGTTTCTGATTCTGAATATGGCGAGGGCTTTTACAACAAAGAAGTCACCATTTCTGAATGCAGAGGTTATAAAAACAGAAGGAATCTGATTTTCTTTTTGGACCTTTGCAGTGCAGGACGGCGTGCTGTGCATCGGGGCTGACCTCAGCGTCAAAAAAGGAACACTCGTCCTTCAGTCCACAGGTGACGCAGCGGCGAGGGAACAGGCCGAGGGTGGACACGCTTTAAGAGACAATAAGGTGCATTGAACACACAAAGGATCTTAAGAACACACAATACGCTGGATGTATTGAGGGTTTGATACCTGTACAAGTGTCTCTGTTGTGCAGAGGGCTCCGTGCTCAGGAAGTATCTGCAGAGCGAAAGCAGGACAAGGTTAGAGATCTGCATCAATAGTCACTGTGCGTACAGCAGATACCGTTATGCAAAAAGCTTGTTACGTGTTAATAAAAAAAAAAAATCTGAATTTGTAGTAGTGTTTACCAGGGGGAAAGCACAGATGCTGCATAAAAGACTCAGCTGGTACATTTCTTACCGGGGTAACTGTTAAAAAAGCCGTTTTTTAACTAATGATATTAGAATATAACTCATTTACAGGCTATAGAGCAACATACACACACATTTTCACATATGCAAGTAGTGCAAATAGCATTTTTAGCAGACTATTTGTCCGACAGCATCTGCCCAACAGACCACACTGTGTCTTGTTATGACATCAAATGGTGACGCAAATGTTTTTGAAACTAAATGCTCGTAGCCAGTCTTACATTATCTGGTTGTTTTCATCGTAAGCTACGATTTTGGTCACCTCCCAGTCTCCTGACGTTAGGTGCCGAACTTCGTCCTTGTCACTTCGTAGCTGGAATCAGAAATGGTTGAAAGGGTTAGGAAACAGGAGAAAGGAACAGACATGTTTCGGTGGATTGAAGTCCGTTTAGTCGTCACCTTCTTAGTGAACATGGTGATGTGGTTGAAGTCTCCCTGCCCTCCTTGTTTCACAGGCAGAGAGAGGAAGAAGCGGCTCCTGTCCTTGGAGAACAGCGGCTCCTGTCCCTGCACACAGAGGTGACACACTTTAAACAGTACCCTCCCCCCCCTTAATAATGGACCTTTATATTGCAGAGAGGATATCAAGTCGGTACATTATTGTTGTTATGAGACATGTCAGTATTGAGGCTTACCTGAAAGGACAGCCATGTCCCTGAAGAGTCTTCGTGTCTCTGAATTAAACAGAAGACAAAGGAAAGACAGCTTCAAAAATGATTCTATGAAATAAAGACTTGATCTTGAGCGCTGTAAAGCGTTTTCAAACTAAATCCTTTGTTCTTGAAGTAATGCAATTAATCTGATTTATAAATGACAACCATTATCAGAGGGAATTATGGTCTCTTATGCAATAGCTCAATGTTTGTGTAACATTCAGCTTTACTTTAAAAGTAGCAACACTTTTCTGTAAAATATCTTACCCTTTCTTGCTCAGTAAGAGATATATTGTTATATATTGTAGCCTGGATAATTACTCCTAATGCATTCATACACAGTGTTCTAGCCATTTTATTGAGTGATTTAATTTACACTATAACAAGGACTGATATTACAATAAATATCATTACAGTTTTACAATTCTCATTAGTTAAGGAGTAACTATAGTTGGTTAAAATACAATGTTTACCTTGTAAATGTGGAGTAGCAGAAGTCGAAAGTAGCCTAATGCTAAACAATTACCTCAGAATTAAAATCTGGTAAAAGTACTTTATTTTTATTATTACAGGCCATCTGTCACCATCTTTGATCCCATCCTCTGAAATACATCACCCACCTGGACGCAGACTCCGATGGTGGCTTCGCATACCGTGAGCAGTGATGCATTCTGGGAGCGGTTGACCCACCGAACTGCCAGGTGAGTATTACTGATCCACTTCACCATGGTGACGTAGAAATCACTGCAGAGGAGCCAAGAGAGGAGTCAGACTTTGTGCACAGCTGTGTGTGTGTGTGTGTGTGTGTGTGTGTGTGTGTGTGTGTGTGCAGAGGACATAGGAATATTGGGGGTAGGGTGTTTAGGGCACAAGCATAAACGTTCCACTAGGATTTCACAATAGGAACTATTAAGTCAATCAACACACATGTATTATAGCTGTTTTACTTGTGGTAATTGGATATATGCTTTAAAAGCACAAAGTGGTGGTAATATGTAATATCCTGCTGAACAAAGCATATAGCTAAGGTTAGGCTATAAACAAACTACGTCACAGTAGTGGTATGTTATGTCCTAGAACAAAACAAGAACATCTCTTTAGCTTGTGTTAGTCACAGATGTTCATATAGACTCAAACACAAAAAGAAAGATAATGTCGTAACAGAAGAAAATAAGAATATTCACAGCTGGAAAGTAAAAGCCTCTTTATTCAAATCTATGTTCAACTCACAGAAATGCATCATGTGACAGTCTGCATTGACAATGTGTGCACTGCAAACAATGTATTTGTTGCCCTACATTTTTATAGTTAGGGCACCCTTAGATGGGTTAGAAACAGATTCACACAAATATCCTATAGCCAAACATGCATTTGAAATCCTTATAATTGGGTGTTTAGGCCCAACATTTATATTTTTTTAATGTAAAATATAATTTGAATATTCTATCATTACAAAGCGAGAAGCAAGCTTTTTCTTCAGTCGGATTAGTCTGGGGTCAGATTTCAAGCCTGAGTCAACATCATCCGTCACTGATCTATATGACTGTATGGCGACATGTCCTGACATGTTCTTTCTGCAGCTGTCGGGCTGAATCCACAAGCCACATCCAATTACTCTAGCAAGGCCACACATCCTCATTTCCGTCTGCTTTCATCCTCAAATCTCATAAATGTTGGCACTACTCTGGCTACTTTCACATATCCACAAAATCTATTTCTTGTCACTTTCTTCATTTCTTTCATCTAAATTCATATCTTTCCTCCACACAATCCTTCCCCACTACTCCAGCACCAAAAACATCTACGCCCTGAATGAAAACAATGACTGGGTGCTANAAAATATATATTATATATATTATCTAAAAATAAGTGGTAAAAATAAGGTCAACATTGCAATAAAAAATAAAATAATAATATGTATATAAACACAAGAAAGCAGTGCAATATAAAATGTATTAATGTAAAAAGTAAAAGTAAAAATGGGCACATTGTAACAACAATAATATAGGGGGGGGGGGGAATAAATATGACTCTTTCCTTCACTGTCCAATCGTCAGCCGTGTTTACACTCTAAAGTAATTAAAAATGAGGAAACAGCTCTCAGATCAGCTCCAAACAGAAACTATAATGTCCCCCCTCTGTGTGTGTATACAGACCCTCCCCTCACTACTGAATGTGTTTGCACTGCGGCTTAAAGGATCGTAGAGGCTTGTTGTTGATTTTCATTGCCATTCTGCAGAGTTTGTCTAGTCTGCTCTCATGGATTCATTTTAAAGCAAAAACAAATCTTTGAAACATTTCGAACAGCTGAAGTGAGGAGGCAAAGAAAACTCATCCTCAGCCGCTAAGTCACAAAACAAACATCCAAGCTGGGGCCAGAAGACACCAGAATTAGATTACATATCATAAAACATACATGCAAAAGTAGTAAAAGTCGTCACAAAGAAGCACAGGTGTATTATTGGCAAATTATCAAAAGGTAAAGCTTGCAGAATGGCTTCTTATATTGCTATCTTTTTATAGAATAATATTGTAATCTCATTTTTCTTATCACAAAGAAATACGGCAAGAATGTTTAAATGTCATGGTTCATCATCGTGGAGCCAGTTTTAGATACCTTGCATACTACAGGATATTTCACTAGTAGTATAGTAAGTATATCATGTGGATGTTTATGTTATATTTTTAAGCTATTCATGTCTTGGGGAGTTACAATGTTATAAGGTTTAACATATACTATAATTGTATGTAAAAAATAATTCTAATCGTCAAACAAATGTATTGAAATGTTACCAAGCACAATAACATGTGGGGAAGTACGAACAAAGGAGCATGACATGAAAGAAATAACCCTAACCCAATTTTTGAGATGAATTCATTTGAATCACTGACAGCTACATTGTTATCGATAACACTGAGACGTTTGCTGTGGCAATAACAGCCAGCCAGTATTTCACAGTTAAACTGAATGTTGCTTTAACATTAGCAGTAAATCAAACATTTATATAAGGAATATAACTGGTGGAACATCCAAGATACCACATTATGCCTTCGATTGTTACATTTTTTTACATATCGGGTCTGCCTCAAAGCATAATCTTGTGAAACTACCAAACACTCCCAAAAACACACACACACACACACACACACACACACACACACACACACACACACACACACACACACACACACACCTTCGTAGAGCCAGTCGGCCAGCCCGTTGTAGACCACCCCCTCCTGCCCAGAGGAGGTGATCCTCAGAGAGGTACTCCTCACATCAGACTGGTAGTAGATGTTGTTCTCAAAGATGAAGATCTGCACAGATAAAGAAGGTCTTTGTTGAACAGTGTCACATGATGAAGCTTATTCTATTACTCAGAGCAGGTACTTTCTGTTTTCTCTTTTCCCTCTCTGATGACATTTGTTTTTCATGCTTTATCTCCAGGTGTATGTTTGCTCGTTCTCTCCCGTCGGTGTTTTAATATTTGCAAATACAAACAGGATCAGCCCGGCACACCCTGCAGGATCACCTGAATTAATCTCTCCTTGTTTTGTGAAGTTATTTGTTTTCCACAGCTCTGTTCTGAAAACCCATCAGTCACACGGCAAACATGTGGAGTTGGGAAACTTTACCTGGAGTAGAACTCAAAGTTAGTTTTCATTATCATTATTCTTTATGTAACAATATCAATGCATTGAAAGCACTCTCAAAGATAGGGACGATTTATGCCAGATTGAACCATGTTCCATCAAACACACAACATATCAACACCAGCACAACCATAACATTAGAATGAATTATCTTAAAAAGCATAATAGTCAAAGTGAAGTCTGATTGTCATTATCAAAACATTGGGAACAATAATTTAAGCGCAGGTAAAATAAAATGTATTCAAATGCTCGGTGACCGTAAAAAAACAAACAAATTATAAAAAGACAATAAAGAAAATTCATAGGAACTGCAACTCAAACAAGAATGAATAGAAAAGAGTGTAAAGATGCATCAACGTTAAAAATAAGCAAAGTAATCGACAACTGGATATTAAGCAGAAAAACTCCAAAGCTCTTTTTGAAAGATGAATTGAATGGAACAATTCTTATTTGATGCAATCTTCTGATTTTGTAAATCATCCCAAATTGCCTTTATTAATTTATTATAAGTATCAACAACAAATCTAATGCCAACATGTGTGTTTTATTTGACCTGCTGCACACTAACTGCTTGTCAAAGTGAGTAATGCTATTAATAAACAATAATGGAATAAATTGATTGTGTTATTCCAGGAACATGAGTTATTAGGAAAGAACATCTGTCTCTACGTAGCTAATAAGTCTGCGGCCCACTCGTGTGTGAGAGTTACGTAAAAACGGTCACAGCTGGAACTACGTCAGAGGAGAGCAGACTGAAAAACAGTGAGGATTTAAACAGAGACGAAATCCCTCCAGAGTCAGGGTGATTTCAGATTAAAGAACACAGCAAGGAGAGGACAACATGGAGAGCAATAGAAAGAATTGATCACTTAAAGCTTACCAGCTGCCGTGCTTGTTTTCCCCAGGCTGCGTGTTGGAGCACCGCGTTGTGCACCTCCGGAGGATTCAGCTCCCACACCTCCCTGTGAGACACAACGATTAAAAAACAGGGTTACAAAACCATAGTGGATGTTGTGAATGCCACTGTGTGCATGCATGGAAGTGAAGAGAACCGTTTGCTCACCTGGTGTAGATGTTGTACACGATGTAAGAAGCCGTGTAGGAATATCTGTATGTCTGAAAACGAGAGTTCAACTCCAGTCATGTGTTAAGTCAACACAACATAGGAGTAAGACATCTGTCGTGCCAAATGATCATATAATCATTTAAAACATATGGTCTTATACTCTGTTCAATTGTATTTTTAGTCGTGTATGTGTTTAACAGAGACATGTGTTAAGGATTTAGATTTCAGGAGGGCAAAAGGAAGTGTAAAAGGGGATATTATTATATAAATATATAAAAAAAGACAAACTCTGTCCATGAATCATTTATCAGTTTCTCTTAAGACTTTCCTCCACAACATCCATTTTAGGAAACAAGGTAACTGGAGCAGCTCCAAACTGACAAAAGCAGGAAAATAACTAGAAGAAAACTCATCAAAAACATCATTTATGGAGCAAAACGTTGTCAGTCATTTTTAGATTAAAAAGGTATAATGCATACATCCTTTTTCAAGCCGTTTCAGGTTTCTCAAATAAAGCAATTTTTGCTTCAGAAATGTCAGTTACACTTCCATGAAGTTAAGAAAAAGAGGTCTAGATATATTGACAGTACGTTTCATATATATTATGCATCAGCTTTCTCCAGCTCTTCCCAGACAGCATGTTTGAGTCATCAAATAGAAACATGTCTTAAAGGTAGGGTAGGTAATTCACTTCAGAAACACTTTTTGTTATATTCCATGGAATGCTCTTAACATCCCGATAGCGATGAATACATGAAATGCTTTGACAATAAATACATAAAGAAATGTCATCTCTGGAAGCCGTGGCGCTGTAAAAAGCACGACCAATCATCTGACCGCTAAAATAACTGGATGGCCTACCTGCCTGTCAGCCTTCCATCTGTGCACAAACTTATCTCGTGCCCTCATTGGTCATGTGCGCGTTCGTGTGTGTTGGAGGAGGGGCTCTGTAAGGAAGTCTGAAGGAAGGGGCAGACTTTTTTCGGCTTCGTACTTTCAAATTCTAGCGCACTCGAGCTGTTTTTTACATAAATTACATACCCCACCTATAATATACATATCTCACATATTCAGACACATGTGATCTGCACTGATATTAAATGAACTATTGGGGCCAAAACATCCACAAAATGCAGAATACATGTTGATAACTGCAGGACAGATGTGCTCTAGTTTTTTAACACAATGCTTCTGTCTGGATGAGAGGTTTGGACCATGGAGAGCTGAAAAGGGGAGATGAACAAAGCACACAAAGGATAAAAGAACCAAACAACAAATAGACCCACACCTGTGTCGTGCAGAATTTGTTTTGTGTATGTGTGAATAATTCACCAACAGTGGACGTGGCCTCCAACTTTCAACTATCCAAAAAAGCCAATCTTTTCAAATCAAGGCAATTCCATTTCTTTTTTTTAAGAAAACAGAACATCGAAGTGCTCTTCAAAGAACAAATGAGCATAATTATGAACCAGCACATCACACACTTGAAGACACAAAGACGGAACGGTGTGGGTTTGTTTCTGCATGCAAATAACGGAGAGCATTTGCACATAAAAAATGTAAATAACAGCCTGGCAGGAATGAAACAAAAGGCACAAAGGACGGCTGGTGATGTTGACAGCTAGTGAGGACAAACAAAACAAGGCTTTTGTGATGCTTCATTTAAAGATTTTAATTTAAAAACAGTGCTTTTTCTTTTGAATCCCACCTGTTTGACATCGTAAGCGAAGAGCGCGTACATCAGATCTGCAGAGAGCGAGTACTTCACCGCCTTGAAGGCCGTCTGAGTGAAAAGAGAAATAGTGAGCTGAACCATTGAAAGTTTAAACACACTTTCTTTTTACACTTTCTTAACCCTCAAGGACATATTTTGACATAGTTACACAAAAGCAAGTGGAAAACTAAATTGAAAAGCCATACTTGCCAACCTTAAGGAATTATAAAAGCATCTCTCTACGGAAAATGATTTAATTTGGACAGGCTAGATTGCTTTTTTGTGTAAGCTAACAACATCCTTGTTATTTCCAGCATTCATCCGCATACCTATGACCAAATAAACCGCATGCACAAACTAATGTAGCAAGTAAAAGGCCATACAACCACAAGGGAGCAGGTACTGACATTTCTGAGAGGATGGGAGACTTTTTATGGATGGCATTTCAAATATGTTTTGCAGTTAGACCCTAAAAGCCACAACTAATTTAAAAAAGGTTATTTGGTATCTTGGAGTCGGATACTGAGAGTGTGTTTTGGAGTTTTTTTGTGTTTAAAGGTCCTTAAAGTGGCCTTTTAATGCTTTTAGGCGTTTCCTACATCACTCTGTAACACTCATGCTTCTATTGGCTAGCGCTCCAACATATTGCACGTGATAGGCTAAGGGGGCGGGACATCTCTAAGGCCAGCTAACCAATCAGAGCAGACAGAGGGTGAAAAGAGGTGCTGCAGCACAGGCAGTATAATAAAGAGCTTTTTGAACATTAAAGCATGGAGACATGTCCCAGTAGAGACACTACATACTGATATACACCTGAACATCAGCAGGAGAGGACTCTTTAAAGTAGAGACACTACTAATATCGGTCTGATAA
>NW_011369493.1:13993-21244 GCF_000735185.1 Notothenia coriiceps | reverse complement strand
AATTCAATCATTTATCTTTAATGGCATATTTTCTGGAATTTAAAGTGCTTCATGAAACACATTGAGCAAAGCATTAAAACGTAGTAGAAGAAAAACTAAGTTACATTTAAAAAGTCAAGAAAATGTTTATTTCAATAAAAACAAGCTGAAATGGAATGAAACCGTTAAAATGAAGACCGACTGTTTAAGTGTTTGGTACAGGACACGTCTAAAAGGAGGGCCAATCAACTACATACATCGCTCAAAGCTGTAATAAAATGTTCTAATTAGGGCTGTCAAACGATTACAAATTTTAATCAGATTAATCAAAGCTTAAAAATTAATTAATCATGATTAATCAACATTCGAACTATGTCCAAAATATGCCATTTCTTTATGTATATTGTTGTGGGAATGGAAAGATAAATGAAAGAAGGCGGATATATCCATTTAACATGTAGGCCTATGTTTATTATAACATTGTTCTGTGTGTCAAAATGAAAGACAGCCCACACACCTATCAATCATCAAACCGTGGGGTCTTATTTCATGTTGATTTCTATCAACACGTAATGTTGTATCGATGTATATAGAGATGTACTACAGCAAAATTATTCTCCGTAGACAAGTGGCTACTGAAATCAATCTTACTAACTGCTGTCTGTGCAATTTACTCCGCGCGAGTTGGCGGACTTTATTTTGCTTACTTTAGTTTAACATCATTTTTCATGGTGGGGCTAAGCCATTTCTTGGTATGGGTGTAGCCTATCCCAACCATACCCTGGCGCCGCCACTGACCGCAAATACCTCATTCCTTCCGTCTACTTGGATCCGAAATGCTTCTCGTTTTTGCGCGTGTCCCCCCGTTCAAATGAAATCGCCGCCAATCATATTTCCACGCTCGCGCCAGGGCCGGGGGGGGTTACAAGGCTCGCGTCTTGTGCTGCATTCACTTGCACTCGGACATTAGAGATTTTCTCTCATAAGTGTCCGATGAGCCACAATTTTTTTTTCAAAACCAAGCTGCCATCTGAGGTGGCAGCTGCGATCTGAGGTGGCAGCTGCCACCCCGTGCCATCACGTAGAACCGCCACTGCATAGCTGTTACTCAAACATATTCAATATAAACACATATAGCTATAAAGTCACACTTTCTATCAACATAAACACCTTTAACAAAACTAACTTAGTATATTAATTAACATTTCAAAATGACATCTGTAACCTAACTGTTTATAAAGTGTTTATCAAAGACCCATTTCTTAGATATGTAATCTATATATTAAGAAATAAAATCATCTGTTGAGTTCTTCCAAACAATAATTTGACTGTTGAGCTAAATAAATTAAAGTAGACACAAAAATAATTGTACATTGCGGGGGTGTACCACACTATATACACTGTTTTTATTATATCAGTTATATCCATGGCTTGAAGCTAAATATTAAAAAAACAAAATGGCAGCTCCTGGCTGGGGAAACACACCTGGTTAATTGGAAGGAACCATCTGCTAAAAGCCAGAGGGGTGTCCTTGGGAGACACTTAATCTAAACCACATCTTTTAGGGAGGGGGATGTTGTTTCTCCCCTGCAATTGACTCTCTCCACAGAGATTATATAAAGCCCTGCAGGGAGGCCACTCACACACAAACACCTCTTTGGACTACACACACACACACACACACACACACACACACACACACACACACACACACACACACACACACACACACACACACACACACACACACACACACACACACACACATAACCAGCTCGTCTTTTCCTATCCACTATTCCTTGACCTCTGTGTGATACGTCACAGGGTTAAGGAATAGTGCTTAGGAGAATTCAAAAGGACTTAGGAAAAGAGACTGTGGTGCTTTGAGAAGGCTACATGGATTTTTAATAATAACGGCGGACTGCTGTAAGCGCATCTAGATACTTTGCACCGTGCTCTGATGGTGTTTTTCTATACTTTATGAACGTGGACAACAGTTAAACATATATTCTTCATTAGGTTGGAATTTAAATAAAAAAGTGAAGTGAAAATTAAGCTTGTCTCCCACCGGACCACACGTATTAATCCACATGATCCCAATACGTATGATTGTATGCCAAGATCTTAAAATAAATACAAATGTATTTATTATAAACGTCCTTAACCTATCACTGTGTATATCACCATTCAAACATGTGTAACGTTTAAGAACCCCCACACAGCTCAGTAAACGCTGTGAAATGTTGACTTTATTTGATCATTTCAGTCAAAAAGTAACGGACATATTTCTCATTTAGATTATTATAGTGTTACGTTCAAAACAAAGCACTTTGGCAAGTTACCACATAAGTTGTAAAAGGCTTAATAAGCACCGTTACTTTCATGACACAAATTTCTCGGTCAAGATCGGTTGTTTCCGTGAACGGACGAATGTTGTGTCACCGTAAACGTGGCGGCCGCAAGGCATTGTGGGGCAGCATTTTGTCTCCTTTAGTAAAGGAAGGTCCAGTGTTTCCTAAGCTAAAGGAGGTTATAAAGGAAGTTTCAAAGCTCCTTTCCTATCATCTCTAGAGAATTCTAACAGCTGTTATCATGGCTGCCACTGAGGGACTTCCGGGTCATTTCACTCCGTTAGGAAGGTTAAACATTTTGGGAATTTTCTAGGAAAGACAACAGAGAAAGAATACAGTCTTTTAAAGAAACTCTTAAAAGCAACTGGTTACATTTTGGGGGGTTTCTTCTACCAATTTACCACCAATAAATCGCCTGAAAGAAGATGAAAAGGGAAGGCCCTCAAGTGAAGACATGAAGGACAGGTAGGAAGCATGTTATGAATTGTTTGGACATGTGCTCAGCATTTCTGGCTACAGCTGTAACTTGGAAGCATTGTGCACATGCACCAATCATGTTTCTTTTGCCGATGTGATACACATGTAGCTTTTTACACCTCGTGAAAATTAAAGCATGAGAGCTGGCTGTTCTCATGCGTCACTGAGTGATTTCCTCCCCTGTAATCAGCTGCAAATTCACCCATAATGAGTTCCAGGAGTTCAAAGAGGGGAGGGGGAGGGGCACAGCTGCTTCAGGATCAGTTTGAAGAGCATGTTCAGTATCTGAAAGAGTCTGGATTCACTCATTTAAAGTCATGAATTGCAGAAAGAGATGGGACAAACAAGATGGACCGATACGTGTGTGTGTGTGTGTGTGTGTGTGTGTGTGTGTGTGTGTGTGTGTGTGTGTGTGTGTGTGTGTGTGTGTGTGTGTGTGTGTGACATTCCCAGTGAATGATAGGCAGGCTTCCACCAGCTTCCACTGATTCCCCTTGTAGTCTGTGATTCTCTTTCTTCTTCTGCAGAAAGAGAAGTGAAATATGAGCATAATACGCTTTAAAATCAATTTCTAAAATGCCCGGAAGGAACAAGTAGGGGATTTTTAAGGAAGCGCTATGTTTGAGTGCACTAAAATTAAAAGCAGATTTTTCAACCTAGTTCCTGGAAATAAGTGCCAGTCAGTATAGCTTGTCGGATAAAAAGCAATTAAATTATGAATATAAAGTTGCATGGTTTTCTATTAAGGACTTCATAAAGATACCAATGAATAAAATGTCTCTATTTGAGAGAAGACTACTAGAATGTATACCTACTTCCTGGAATTAAGAGCCAGTCAGTAAAGCGTTTCTGGTAAAACCTTATCTTGAAAAATAAGGCATTATGCTAATTTTCCATTAAGGTGTTTTCAGATGAAAAGATACCAATAGATATCACGTCTTTCTTGTGAAGACCACCCGACCACCAAATTAGATATAATGAAAATGTGTTTTAGAAAGAGTTGTTTTGTGTGCATTTATTTTTGCTTGATTGTTTTCCCCTTGCAATCAGTAATAGTATAATGAAGAAGGCCTTTTTTCTCTTCCTGTTTTCCTTCTTATTTCCACAAATTGTACACACCACCATCGTCATGAATAATGCATGTCTCTTTCTCATATGGGTCACCGCTAAAGATGTATTGTTTGTGCAGACCTCCTGAGCAATCATGTATTACAGAGCAAGTAGCTTGAAGCACACACACACACACACACACACACACACACACACACACACACACACACACACACACACACACACACACACACACACACCACACACACACACACACACACACACACACACACACACACACACACACACACAAACTCTCTTCATCTCTTATGTAAGTACCTGGATGTTCCCTTCATCCATGGCTTAATGTGATGTAAACCAACTGGGCTTTACATTACAGATACGTTAAGAAAACAACACAATGGCTCCATGAATAATACACAGCCACATTGACCTGATGAATACACAGCATGTAAAAATAGATGTAAGCAATAAGCAATACAAACCGTGTCTGCTGACAGATTATTATATGATTCAAGAGTGAGGGAAGCATCCATAATGACATGATGCAAGGAAATCAGTATTAAGCACACAGAGCTGTATGTATATAAAGTACTGCGTTTCTGCACCACTGAGATATATTCGGTTGACGTTTGCCTTCATGGTAGTACATTAAAAGATGTATAATTCTATTGCTATAATTCAACAAAAATAGAAACGTTGTTTTGATCTTAAGTGTAAGACGTGTAAAAATCCATTGTCAATTCACTGCCAGAATACCAATAATACATGTTTCTGAACCGGAAGGATGGATGGGTAAAACTGACTTTAGACAAGAAAAAGTGAACTTTGTCTCCGGGGTTTAACCAAAAGTGAAAAATAGATTTTCAAAATGTACAACTGTAACTTATATGACGCAACAAACATGCTTAGTTTTGTTGTGTTTTTCAATAGTTTCAATTCACGTTTATCACTTGTTTTTGAACTAGAACAAACGGTTTCCACTTCAGATAATTGACAATGCAGTTTAATATTGACTAAACAATAATGTAAAAAAACAATTCACTACTGTTCTGATCTAAACATTTAAAGTGCATCACCTCACATACCAATGAGAAACACTATTTTTCCAGTCTGGGTTTCTATTTCTTAGCGTGAAGTTACCAGTTACCGACTTGAGTGAGGTTTTGACTTGAAATAACTTCATAAATGGGGCGAAGCCTGCGAGCAGTCAGGCACTCAACTCGAGCACTTATGCTGCATTCATACATAACGCCCCTTGCCACTCTACATCCAACCAAACAGAGTCACCTTGTGCCGCTCTATTTAACCTGCCAGATCTCTCTCTATGCATTGCTTGCTGCTGCTTTGCTGCAGCTACTTCCACGTCGCTGCTGCTCGCCTGCCCCACCACCACCCCAGCTTCCACCTGTAGGCTTGGGGGGTTAGTTATTTAATCATCACTCATCGTGCTATGTATATCTGTGGAGTGATGAGGCCCGATCTTAGACGCCAAACTCAACTATATGCTGCTTCTAATAAGCATGTTAAAGAAACACGTGAGTTGTCTGACTGAAATGAGATTAAGTGGTGCTTGTCGTGGATTTTGCTACCTTTTGGACAGGCTAGCAGTTTCCATCTGATACCAGTCTTTGTGCTAAGCTAAGCTAACTGGCTGCAGGTTGTAGCTAAACTGAATCAAACATGGTGTCATCTTCTCATCCAATCTAAAAACTAAAACAAAGTGTTCAAACATGTTGTTCTTCACCCTCTAGCAATAATACCAATACTCAGGATGTGATCTTGTGTGTTTATTCTAAATTTCCCTCTGCAGAACCGGCGGTGTTACTCAGGAAACAGATTACGGTGCCGATGTGTTGTGATTGTTTTGCTCTGCTTACCTGACAGGTTTGGGAATATCATCATAATGAGATTCAGCGCTGGTTTTAAACTCAAGGAGCTGCAATCTCATGTGTTAATTATCTCTTATATTATTTAGTTTTGAAGTGCTGGGACGAGCCTTTCCTCTGCAAGTGTCTCTTGTGCTGTTAAATAAGGCGTGAGACTGTGAGGTTAGAGGAGAGAAGAGGTTGGGGGGAGGAGCAATTTCCCTCAGATGTGTTTCAAATATAACCACAACACCTCCAGGAGGCCCGGCAGTACATTTTAAATCATACTTGTTGTCACAGACCAGATTTACACCACACAACATGTCAGCAGGTAATTTTCCAACGTTCTCATCAATCTCGTGAAATACAGAAAGTAATGGGACAGCTGACCCTGTTGGGTTAAACAAATCATTATTGCGACACAAAACAAGTCATTCTGGCTCTCCCAGGTGATGTAATGCAGCCTTCAGCTAATGGCTAACTGATGCAGTCCATCACTTCCTGACTTGTATGATCTGAGTGATGGTGTTTCAGAGCATCTGATTTGCACACTGAGCAGGAGCTGTATCTGCTGAAAACGCCTGCAGGCTGCGAGCTGAAAATGTATTATTTAGCATTTTGTGTTATTTTATACATTGGTTAACTTGTATGGCGTTCTCTTCCTGCAGATCTACTGAAGTTTTTTAAAGTGTGACGCTCAACCCTTTTTTCCTTTTGATATTCTTGACTTAATTCTCATTTATTTTTATTTTCTGTGTCCCTGCACTCTCATGCTCTTGTTTGGATTGGCGTTGCATTTCCCTGCATACATGAAACAACTTTCTAATGTGCAAGGACGCTGTGATTTATTATGATAAGGTGCCAACAATCCTGCAGTTTAGGAAAAAGTCATGAATCTGACTTTTCCAAGGACCAATCCAGTGAATGAGGCCCTTTGAGCTGAAAGGCGCTAATGAGGCGTAACACCGTGGGGAACAGCAGAACTGGGTGAAACTCGTGATCTGAAATCCCGTCGAGATCAAATGTGTGTCCCAGTCTTTAGGGAGTTAAATAAGGTCCCCACGAGCACACTGAAACATACAGCTGTGTGTGAGTGTGTGAAAGAGGCCGTCCTAACCTGAGCCATAATGAGAAGCCACAGGCCGAGTCATTAGTATCATCTCTCTGTGGAGCTGAAGGACGCAGCATGCAGAGGGTTTCTGTTCAAGTATTTAGAAAGGTGTTATATTGAATCCTCCACTTCCCTGAATTGACCGTTAAGGCAACAGTTTCGTGGATGAAAACGTACTCCGAATGTATCGTTAAAGCCCCTGTCACACTGTCCCGAAATTGACACCCGATGGACACAAAATTAAGGAAATGTTCAAATTTGGCTCTGATCGTAACAACATCGAGCCATTCGTGAGGGCATCTTAAGCCATCGTATGACCGCCGGTGGAGTTTCTCAGGCTCCGGCAGCAACTTCGGGAGCGGTGGCAAAATCTTTGGCAGTCCAAAGATGGCTT
>NW_011369493.1:0-11068 GCF_000735185.1 Notothenia coriiceps | reverse complement strand
GTCACTGCAAGGCTGCTTCCTGATTCAACAAGGACCACTGGAGGCCATCTGTGTTGAGACCCTGCAGATCCAGCAGGACTGTGTGTGTGTGTGGTGTGTGTGTTGGTGTGTGCGTGGTGGTGTGTGGTTTGTGTTGTTGTGTGTTGTGTGTGTGTGTGTGTGTGTGTGTGTGTGTGTGTGTGTGTGTGTGTGTGTGTGTGTGGTGTGTGTGTGTGTGTGTGTGTTGTGTGTGTGTGTTGTGTGTGTGTGTGTGTGTGTCTACACAGATTAAGCTGTAGTAGAAGAATAAAAAGAGAAATATATAAAAAACAAAGATTGAGGTCATCCAAAGGGATTCAATAGTCTCATAACTACATAATTTTGATTTATATACTATTTTCCAATATGAATTGTATGTTAACGTTAAATCTAATAATAATAAAGAAAAATCTGAACAATGCCATGATTACTTTTTAAATGTTCAAACTATTTAATTTTTTTATATTTACAGTTATTTATATATGTTTTTTTAAAATATTGATTTTAGGGTTTACTTTATATATAATCTTTATAGCATAAGCAATGTACATACATTTAAATGTGGGTTCAGTTGAATCATTTGCATTTCAGTTTTTACGATTATTTGTATTTGAATATCTATTTCATGGTTTATTCAATTTAACATTAATAAAGTGTACTTTTCACGCTATTACAACGGCAATCATCAATATTTCGTATGAAAACGTGCATGTGACCCTGAATGCACATGGATTCCCCAAAGCTGTATCTCCTATTGAGATCTTCCTTCACTCTGTGCAGACTTTTAGCGCTCTCTTCAGGGGACTGTTCTTCTGTGAATAGATGGTTTAATATCATGTAGTTTGAAAGTCTCAGATGGAGAGAGTTTCAGTTCTGCTAGTGCACCTCCCCCAATGCTCTAACTCATTACCCGGAGTAGGAAGAATATGTCCATCTTGAAATGTTATGCTGACACCTATCCCCTGTGTGTATTGTCATACTGATATTCTGTACAAACTGTGAAGACCACTGAGACAAATGAAACATTTGTGATATTGGGCTATATAAATAAACATTGATTGATTGATATAAGCTTTTTATTAAAGTCTTATTTTCACAAGTCAGTGCTGCTTCGCTCTGAAACGAGAGACCATTGGAGTTAATTCTTTTCAGAGAAAAAGTGTCCAAGCTGTATTAATTTAAATATTTAGCAGCTTTAAAACACCATCTCTATCCAAATCTGACAAAACCTGCTAAAATATCTCAAAAATGTCACTTTGAGAAGATATAAATACCAAAAACTGTCTCATCATGCTTCCCAAATGTCACCTTCTTACTTCCTTCTCAAAGGCACTGTTTCCCTTCTCCTCCGTTACATCACCATCACTCTCCTCACAATGTCGCGCTGTCCTCTCCTCCTCCTGAGCTCCATCACCTCCATCTCTGGCTCTCTGCAGACACTTCCTGCATGATGATTCAACTGCCACCTTAACGGGGAAACACCCTGTGGATTTCCAAACGTATTTTCCTCCGTGAAGCCTCAATTAACAACTTCTTCTCACAATGAACGCTCTCATAAAAGTCCTCATTCAAAGCAAGACGATGTCCCTGTGAAGGGTGGGATCAACACATTCTACATCTTGTGAGAGTGGAATTTCATAAGCAACGAAAACACACTAAGTGAAAAATACCCAGAATGCACTGCAAGTTATTGGAAAATAAAGCATGAATCTCACTTTTTCTTAACCACGAAAAAGGACCTTCTCTGTCTTTGCTATTTTTATATCTTATAGCTGGGTTCTACTGTAAATGTTTACAGATGTTTTAAGGAGCCTGTTGAAAGGGATTCTGGGGAATGTAGTTCATGCGTCACCACATGCCATACTGTATATTGTTTTCAGGCTTCTCAAATGCTATCAATTAGCATGTTAGCTGCACTTTAAGTCACTCGGTAACTCTTTTAAGAACTGTTCGCCTTCCTTCACGCCAGATATATGAGTAAATATAGCCAGATGGGCTGTATCGCTGTCCATCGGGCTGGAACTGTCCCTTTCTATGTGAATGTAGCCTGGTTGAGGTGCTGGACATTGAAATGAATTTAGACACTACTGGTGAATTGTGCAACTAATATATCTCAACATAAACTTCCCCAGCAGACTACTACCATTAGGATGATTCGTTTTGAGTAGTAGTATCTTAAATGTTACGTTCAAATATGCAAACTAGGCATTTACTTATTAAATATCCTCAGATCTTTGGAGACCAATCTGAATACTGGATACATTTTGGGGCGTTTTTTGCAATTTTATGACTAAAAGTGTAAATGAGGCATTATTAAATGTTATATTTTGGGTGTACTGTATCTTCCCCTCACTATGTGCCCTTTTCTACTTTTTCTCGTGATATCCGAGGACTCACCGCTGATCCACGTGGCCTCGGGGTTGTGGACGCTGAACTCTGGTTTGTAAAGATCCGCTGCAGTCAGCCTGGACTTGTTGTTTCCTGGGAGCTCAGCTAAGAAAAAACAGCGTAAAGTCAGATCCGGTCTATTTCTTACAGCTTTATGACAAACAAGGGAGTAAATAGCGGTAGATTAGCGAGCATACCGGGCGTGAGGACGACCACGGACATGGTGATGAGCGAGCACACGGCCACGATCACCAGCAGAGAGATGGCGATGCCCTTCCAGTTCCTCTCCTGAGGGCTGACATCCACAAACTCCTGCACACACACACAGAGAAGAATAACTCAGCATTGGTGCTCTGTGAGTCAGCTGCTTGAAAAAAAACACTTGTTCCTGTCGTTGTTGTACTTTTAAGCAAATGTTAGCAAAGGATGTTAAACATGGCATTAAATCCCTCAAAACTCACCTTTTCACTCTTGAGTTCAACTCCTAATCCGCTAACTCCCCTCCCCTATTCCACCTAGCATTTATGACACGATTATTTAAGTTCAATTTGGACTCAGAAGCAATGACATTTTAGAAAACTTGTATATTCCTACTAAAGGATTAACACCATTTTAAGAAAGCAGCTTCTTACATTTGCACGAAAAGCTGAAGCTGAAGAGATATTTGCTTGTGTAATGAATTTTTACAATCATATTGACGCATAACTGTAATCCTGTTATGCTTCTTCCCAGCGACACAAAAAGAGCCGTTTGTGAAGCATTTTGAAAGATTCTGATAATATGTGAAGAAAAGTAACAAATAAGAAAACAGTAAAAGACCATTCTTTTCTATTATATGAAAAACTGAAATGTTTCGAGGCGATATTTCATGTTTTTATGGGGTAGAAGGAACACTTGTTAGCAGCCGTCTCCAGGAGCCGCTGCCAGATGAATTGATTTTGCAGTCCAGCTCTTATATTGAACCGTGAAGGGAGAAAGTATTTCCACTCATCCTGTCAATACAGAGCGATGATTACCCACCAAAAACAGCCGTCAGAGTATAAAGCTTTTTGAAAGAAGACATGACCCTGACTATTTTTTTTTTTTTACCGCCTTCGCTGCTCTAAGACGTCAAAATCTGTAACCAGGTTTTTTAAACCTGATGACATTTCTGACCCGGGCTACATCATTTCTCCGGACTTTCCACTCTTTAGTCTCAGGATGATGAAAGCTACCTGCAGATCTTTCCAAAAAGTGCAAATGATGCAAGAGGGGGGATTTGGGTTCAACCCCAGGATTTTGTGAGAATGTTGGTCGAGGTTCCCAGCAGCGAAACTGCGGGGAATTGAAATAGGTAGCTGTCACATGGAGTAAAATTCACCATTCTTCAGCGCTTGAGAATAACACAGAGTGATGCATCAAAGGAGACAGTGTGAAGCCTCTCACACACAAACACACACTCTGTCAGATTCACAAGAACCACTTGCTCCCTCTGTTACACTTCCACAGAGAGGTGAGCCAGAACCACATGTTGCAGGATTTGTCATAGTAGAAAAATGCATTAAGAGATGGATATTTCCTGACTTTTTGCTTTGGTTGGAAGCCAAACAAAACCTAGGAAACCTTGATTTTGTCACTGGATTTCAAATAGTGTGGTTAGTCTGTTTCTCATCAGGATTACAGAAAAGCTACTGCCATGATATTCAGGAAATTGGTGAGATTGTTGTAGCATGAAGGAAGAACCTATTTAAATTGGGGAGTGGATGGGTACACACATCATGTTTTAAGTATAGAAGCAGCTTTAGTTATGTTGTCTCTTGTATTGCTTTTGTATCAGTGTATTCTGAGCCATGTGTAAGATAAGACATGCCCTATAGTGTAATGATGACATAACGGAGGAAAAAAGGTGTAGTAATATTAAAAACAATCAAATCCATCTGATTAAGGAAGAAGAATACATTTAAGATTATCACCCAAAACGAGTCCTTTTTTAAAACGTCAAAGTTTACTTATTTTTATTTAAACGTCAGTAACTTTTATACATTCTTACATAACCAAATCTTGTACCATTTCACATACTCTTTTTAATTTTCTAAACCCAAAGTGTGACATTTTTCTAAGCCTAACCAAGATGTTTCGTTGCTATTAAATAACCAAGTAGTTCTCTTTAACCACATGAAATTATTATATGTTGTATTTCATTTTGGGAGTTATTGGTATGTTCTTTTGTTCATGTATGCCGGCGGAGGTCTGCGTTCTTCTGGTGCCCTTTCTATTGGCATTTAGTGTTTAATCTGTTCAATCTAAATATAGTGCTATGCAGTATTCTGTGTTCTGTCTTCGAAACAGCCTGAAACCTTTTGGTTCCAAAGACACTGAACATGTAGATTATTACTATACATTAAATTCACCATCCTTCTTCCACTACTGATTTCAGAGTCATTATAATAATTGAGATAAGAGCTTCAGATGCTTCCAGAAGAAGGATGATAAGGAGATAAGGAGGAATCTGTTTTCAATAATTGAAGTAGGGGGAAGGGGGTGTGCAAAGAAAGCCCTAACCTGTGTGTGTGTGTGTGTGTGTGTGTGTGTGTGTGTGTGTGTGTGTGTGTGTGTGTGTGTGTGATTGATAAGCTACATAAAGATGGCTGTCAATGGTCCATGTCAACACAAAAGATGAAGGACGTTCTATTGTACAGCATAAACATCTCCAAACCCGTTTATACTGATGTAACCTCGGTTTAAAAACACTAAAAATCTCAACCGTTTGACTGAATATCATGTCTTATAAAAGAGTATTAGACTTGAACATTAAAAACAAAAAAGGCTCTTTTGAAACTGAAAAAAATATGTACTTAAACACAGAAAAAACAGTAAAGAAGGAGGTAACAAATAACATTGTCCATTTGCTTAATCAGGAAAAATGGAGTTATAATATTTCTCAGTTGGATTAAACTGTGCAACACTGTTGATAAATGTATATTAAACTATTCCATCACTGACCAAATAAACAACAGCTGATTCCTGAAGGAAGAAACAGCAACTATAGCAAGTGGAAACTACTGAGCTAACTCCTGTTACTCAAGTTATGAAGCTCACTCCATTTACAACACATTTACCATGCATTGTTGGAAAACGCTCCAAATAGTAGTCTCTGTGTAAACGTGGTGCATGGAGTCAGAATTCATCTATAATTGATATAAAAACGCACAAAGCTAGAAAAATGATTTTACTCCACCAATTGTGTGTATTTTTTAATAATCTCCCTATAGCCTAATGATCACATTATAAGCGATCACCAGCAGCAGCGAAACGCATCTAGTTTCCCCCCAACATGTATCTCCTCACTGCTGAGTAAATAACAATAAACGCATTTCGCGGTGTGTGTCGGGATACCTCATCCTGCGACTCCTTCGCCTTCTTCTTGCTTGGGTCTTCTTTAGTAGCAGTCATTGTACCGGAGCCCCGGAGCTTCTCCTCCCGGTAATAACATCCAAACCTGTCCGCGCGTCAATTTAGCAGCACGAGCATGAAGCTGCAATCAGTGCAGCAGGGAATTCACTTCCGGTGCTGACTTTCAAAATAGTCCCATTGTTTTTTTTTGTAAAACAACCGTTTATGTCTTTAGATGGGAGAAATACTCAGATCTTATATTTGAGTAAAAGTAGCAGTACCAGAGTGTAGGAATTCTCTGTTACAGTAAAAGTCCTGCATTCAAAACGTTCCTCAAGTAAAAGTAGAAAAGTATTAGCATCAAAATATAGTTAATGTACCAAAAGTAGAAGTAGTCATTGTGCAGATTGGTGCATTGCAGAATAATATATAATCTGATTATATATATTCAGATTATATATTATACTTTTAAAATATGCTTTTATTTTTGTAATCAATGCAAACATCTTGTGTCACTTCATATTTTTCTGTCTACAATATTTTTAAGCTATAAAAAAACATATACGGAGCTACCTGATTTTCATAAAATGTCATTTGTTATTAAACAAGAAAAGTAATACTTATCCGGTGTCACTTTGTATATTTCAGGATCATTTCAATAGGTTTACATCGATATAATGCACTACACATTTGACTTCTTATCAGACACCAAACTATCGATTTTTACAAGTCTACAATAGTTTGTTGATTGCATGTTACTTGTCAGACGCTTTTATCCAAAGCGATTTACATACTCAATACTGTGGGCAATCCCCACAGGAGCAATTTGGGGTGAAGTGTCTCAGGGACACAACGACATGCTGACTGCAGTGGGGTTTGAACCTGTGACCCCCTGATCCGAACACCAACGCACAACCCACTGCGCCACACGCCTGACACATCTTTTAAATGTCAATTTAAAAAACGACAGGATTTTATTTCGAAAACCAATGTAAACATCCGGTGTTACTACACACATTTCTAGCTAACTTCAGAAAGTCTATTTTTTCTTCTCTCTACAAATAGAATCATGATTAATGGAGTATCGGCTGTGTCGCTGTCCATGGTGCTGAAACGGTCCCTGTCTCTTTGAATGTAGCCTGCAGGTGCTGAGCACTGAAATGAATGTAGACACTGCAGGAGAATTGGGGAACATGTGCAACTGATATATCTCAGCATACAACTTCCCCAGCAGATTACTTGCATTCGGATGATTATTTTTTGTATTACAAGTTATCTCAAATGTTACGTTTAAATATGCAAATTAGGCATAATCATATTAAATATCTTCACGTTTTTGGACACAAATCTGAATACTGGATAGATATTTGACGTGTTTGAGGCATTATGAAATGTTATATTTTGTGTAGCCTTAGGAGAAATCTACTGACACAAATATCAATAGTTGTTAGAATCACCACCATGTGTATATTATACTTTAATAATACTATTTTTTCTGTTTTTCTGTGTTATTGTGTTGCACTGTTGGAGGAGCCTGTGACTTAAGATTTTCAATGTCATAACTACACTGTAGCTATGACTAATAAAAGCCTTGAACCTTGATGAAGACATGCTATATAAGCAAATATCTCACTTTAAAGTATAGGCAATAACTAATAAGATATTTTAATGAAGTAAAGCCCTGGATTCAAAATGGTCTAACACTGGATTATAATCATTGATGTATTCATCATTTGAATGTTGCTGATGCTGAAGGTGGAGCTCATTTGAATGACTTCATATACTGCTGGGTAGCTTTGTGAATGTCTCCTGGGGATCAATAAAGTTTTACCTTCGTCTATTATAAAACCTCATAATGAAACCATCACATTTTAAGTCCCTTATTAATTAAAGCTGCAACAGGAAATGAACAAATGTGAAATCACTCATTACTTTAGTTTATAATTAAACCAAAATCATGTCTGGGGTTTTAAGTTAACCCTCAAAAATAGACGATGTACTTGACTTTATATTAATAGTTATATTTACCATATTGTATTGATTGATTGTTGTCTTTTGATCTTAATGTGTGCATGTGTATAAATGTGTCTGTTGATTGTGTATATATAGGATATACATATTTTATACATATTTTTATATATATTTGTACTTTTGTATTTGGGATTGTAGGAAATGGTATTTCGATCTCTCTGTCTGTCTGTCACAAACTGAAAGATTGACAATAAAGTTGACTTTTACTTGATTACAATTAAAAATGATTAGATCGCCCCATTGACAGAACATAAAAGAACGACTTGGCCAAACTGTATCCCTGTAAACCACGTCGTTGTATTTGTATGGCTAAACAACAACAAAATGAGCCTAAAATGCTAAATCTACGATACCTACTGGTCTTTATAGTATTGGTACAGCAGTGTGATGTTCCCATAGTGAATGACTGCCTGTGTCTTACACTTTGTGTTATTTTTACCCCGGATGATGTCACTACTCCTACAGTATCACTTCGGGGACTGGGAGCTCTTGTGTGATATCTCGTATAAGAATACGCCTTGGAAATAACTTATAGGATTAAAGCATGTGCGTGTCATTGGAGAGCGGAGCGCGGGAACGAAGCGAGACAATCAAGCAGATCAGTAACCAGCTGGCCTTTCCCGCTGCCAGAGGACTGGGTGCAAACTGATAGGTGTCACACAGAAAGCCCTGAAGACACACACTCGATAACGATAACAGGAGGTGGGGGAATAAAGGAATGAAGAGGGGAGGAGTGGAAGACAAAAGGCAAACCAGCCTGCAGATATTAGTCATGGGAGCATCTTCTGATTAAATACACTTGTGGGGACAATTGGTCCCCACAAGGATAGAAATGTACCCCTAAACCCTGGAAATTAGTCGGCATTCGACTCGATGTTTTTTAATGGGTTTTTGTTTGGATGGATTATGGACTGAAGCTTAAGAGATTTTATTGGTAATGTCCTACGATGGAAATGAGTCAGTTCCATTCGGGAATTTATAAGCTTTTTGGCATATATTTATTTTCAAGTGCCAATCACGCTAGCTTTCTGTTTTGTATTTTTTTTGTGGTGTTTATTCCTAAGATTATCTCAAATGTTTCGTTTGCCACAAAGGTAATTTTCTGCAGTCATAAAAAAGACAAAGGAAAAAAAAATCAAAAAACAAAACCTTCCCTAAAAATCTGTTTTTTAAATTCTTAATTATTAGCTTACACCTATTCATTTCATCCATAGCTTGCTAGATACATATTTATTAAATGAACCTATTCGAATGATCTGTTGAAAGTCTGTGTGACATAGTAAAGCCCTGCATTCCAAATTGTAAAAAGTACATTCAGTACTATACAGGATAATTTAAGAATCACGTAAGTAACATAAGTGCAGTACACTTATTTATCCCTTCAAAGCCTTTTAATTCACTCTTATTGTAATTGGTTTGCATTCAAGAAGCTTCCAAAATACCTCTTATAGAGAGAGCCTATGTCCTTTTTTTAAATGGAGCTCTTCTGAGTACAGGGAAGAATAGAATACACATCGTGACACGTCTAGAAGCCTGTGTGCTTGAAGAAATGAGCAGATGATGGAGACCGGAGGAAACGCTGGAGGTCAACGAGCAGGGAATTGCAGCAGAGGGGAAGAAATAAAGAGTATATAGGGAGAGGTGGGGGGGGGGTGAGGATGATGGAAGCTGTGGAGGGCAATATACTCAAAGCTTGCGTTGGACTCTGTTCTTCATTAAATATTTAGAGTGTGGAATCAGAGAACTCACGGAAATGATCCCTCTCTCTCCGACCTCTGCTGGAATTTTGGAGCTTCACCAGCGTCCCTGAGGAAGAAAACCTAACAACCTATTTTGGCATGCGACGTGCATTAGCATTTGTGCATGTTTGCATTGCATATTTGTGTACCTGTCAGAGTTTTTGTGCACACACACTGCTGTTTGACTATGAGCAAGCATTCGACCCACTATGCAGGATTAAAGGTGTGTTTTATTGCCACTGTGAATTGATTTATTGGATAGAGTCGTAGCGTATTTAGCACCATGTTTATCTCTTTGGTGTTATTACAGCTTTCTTTTATGGCTCCTTTCCCCTTGGAAAATACAAGGTTGTTTTGCACCTCCTCTGGAAATCAAACACAACAACCTGAGGCTGTGTCAAGACCCTTTAACACCAATTTGATTTAGACTGGGACCCTTTTGGCTATTGGAATCCCTCGTGAATCCTATCCAGATGTTATTTTAGTTGTTGTGCAGCCTGTAGCAAAGGCAGCAAGCATGCAACACTTTGTTTGAAACAGTTGAATATCCTCCTCCACCTATTTTCGAAACCCCTTTGGGTTTAACTCTAGCCCGGGCTGAGGTACACCTGGGAGGACAGGTGAATGTAATTAACCTGCTGTCTGCAGCTCTGTGCTGGAGAGGTTTGGTTGAGAAGATAAAAAAAGGTTCCTAAGTGTGTTATCGACCCTGGCTGATGTGAGGTGAAGTCCTGATAAGAGCCAGTTAAGTTTAGAAGGTAAAGTGCTTCACTGCATGTCACTTAATTAAATACCTTAATGTGACTTCAGCTGCACGTGATTGTCTTTTTAAAAGTAACTTCTAAAGGGTACTCCTTTCTTTCTTGTTGTGATTCCAGATTTCAGAACAATGCTGCCTTCACGCGGTCATTGTGTGCTTTTAATAAAGCAATACTCTGATAATTTCAGGTGTATATCAGTATGTAGTGTCTCTACTTTAAAGAGTCCTCTCCTGCTGATGTCCAGGTGTATATCAGTATGTAGTGTTTATGCTTTAAAGAGTCCTCTCCTGCTGATGTTCAGGTGTATATCAGTATGTAGTGTCTCTACTTTAAAGAGTCCTCTCCTGCTGATGTTCAGGTGTATATCAGTATGTAGTGTCTCTACTTTAAAGAGTCCTCTCCTGCTGATGTTCAGGTGTATATCAGTATGTAGTGTCTCTACTTTAAAGAGTCCTCTCCTGCTGATGTTCAGGTGTATATCAGTATGTAGTGTCTCTACTTTAAAGAGTCCTCTCCTGCTGATGTTCAGGTGTATATCAGTATGTAGTGTCTCTACTTTAAAGAGTCCTCTCCTGCTGATGTTCAGGTGTATATCAGTATGTAGTGTCTCTACTTTAAAGAGTCCTCTCCTGCTGATGGTCAGGTGTATATCAGTATGTAGTGTCTCTACTTTAAAGAGTCCTCTCCTGCTGATGTTCAGGTGTATATCAGTATGTAGTGTCTCTACTTTAAAGAGTCCTCTCCTGCTGATGTTCAGGT
>NW_011369492.1:0-3271 GCF_000735185.1 Notothenia coriiceps | reverse complement strand
GGGGGGGGGGGGGTTGAAAGGAAGGCTTTGGGTAAAATCACAATAAAAATGTTTAGCCATTATTGACTCCCTGTGTAAATGCTAAGGCGAGTGAGAACACTGGAACTGTATTGAATACATCTGTTTTTCTGCCACTGGCCTTGAATGTCCCACTATTGACCTTTCTCTCTCCTGACTGATGCTAATTTATATCTCAAATCTGTTTTTTGTTCCTTGTCTTTTCTTATAATGTCAAAGAGATGAGTGGATGAGCTTAAGTATATAATTTACTCCCCAATTCATTCATCCTGCGTTTATTGATTCCACCTCAAATTTAACTTTGAGATTGGCACCGACTCCATTAGAAAGTAATAACCGGCTGGGTCAATAAGTGGGAGCTGTACCAGTAATGTGTAGATTGAAAGTAGGTTTATTGGAATGCACCATTAAGCGCTGGCAGGATTGTGGGATCTGGGATGGAGGGATGGGGGGGGGCGGACATCTATCATCCTGTCCCTTGTTCAGCAAACGGTGATGGGAACAGAATGGGGGACAAAGCACTCCTCCATTAAATTCATCATCTCCTCGTTTTTATCTCTCCCTCAACAGCAAGTCTGAAAGGGGAGAGGGGTCGGGCGTTGTGCACGAGGGTGTGCGTGTTTGGAGTGCACCTATGGTGAAATATTGCCCCCCCCCTGTCAGTCTGACCCATTCAGGGATGAGATGATTATTCTCCTTCTCCACAATCCACCACAGACAGAGAGACTGAGATATGGAGCTGATGTCTGAGTGTGAGCCATTTATATTATGCTTATAGCTGAGGGTGGGGTGGTTCAAAAAGCCAAATAGAAAATGGAGGTGAACCTTATGGTATTAAATAAAGTCAAGGTGAGTCTTTTATAACATAATCGGCCTCCTCCTTCACAGTCTATGGCCATATTGAACATTATGCTAATATCTGGGGTCTATTGCTCAGTAAATGTTTTCTCATGGAAGACCAAGTAAAGCAGTTTACTACCCCCCCACTTCCATTAAAAATCACTGGAACTTCATTTTTGTTCTAAGCGAACAACTCGCAGTGGTGTTTGTTTCTTGCGCTACCTGAAAGGCAAGCTGGTTTTGATCTAAAGGGTTTCTCTCTTGGAGAGCATAATGTTGGGTCTACTTTTCTGCTGCTGCAGTACATTGGTATTTTGGTGTTTTATAAAACTTTCAAACTCATCCAGAACATTTTATATTGTGTACTCTCTGTGATATATGTCTTTAGATGTGGATATATTTGCTGTTTGTGTTTATTTATAGTTTGCTGCTGTAAAATAATATTACATTTGGGATGAATAAAGTATCTATCTGTCCACCCATCCGTATTGCAACCATAGACCGTGACACGGACGTAGTCTCTGTGATATCACCCATAGTTTTCTGAAGAGCTATTGTGAAACCCAGCTAATCCAAAAAGAGATGGATTCTGCCAGCAACAGGGTTCGGATTGTGTTGTCCAATCAGCTGCCTGCTTTACTTTAGGCAACTTAGACCCTTGAACAGTCTTAGGGAAATGTTATAGTCATGGTTTAAAAGACACCAACTTTGAAAGTCAGACACTTTGTATGTCCAAACATCAGTCAAGATTTCCTCATTAAAGGTATGTCATAGCTGTCTTACAAACTAGCACTTAGCAATGGAGAAAGATGCAATGTCACAGTGTCTTTGTGGGCAATACAACATGTGCAGGGCAACTTTTTAAGAAGAGGACAGGCGATATTCATAGGACTGAAAGAGGTGGCTTGTTAGGAAAATATTAACACAGTAAGTCTCAGAGATAAAAGACATTAAAACAATTTACCAAAGCCATTATTTGTTTCTGGTGAGGTTGATCAAAAATATATCATTTGTGAGATGTTTACTCCAACCAAGATGTAGGATGGACATTTTCATCTGGTGCATTCGTAGAAAACAGCAGCATACTGTGTGTCCTAATGTTGCAATTAACGTTAAAGTCTTCGTTTATCTGGTAGCTAGTGTCAGGAGTAAAACCTGAACCTTCTCTGGAGAACACTCCTCTTCCTCAACATGCTGAGCAGACTCTGAGGTGCTATACTTCAGCCCTTTAAAATAGATTTCTATATGAATTACACATTCTCTGTACTGCAGCTTTTTTCTTGCTGCTGACAAGCTGCAGCTCCTATTTTTCCTCTGAGGGCTTTCAATGTGATTAAAGGATTTTCCCTATTCTCCCCTCAGGCATGTTAACATGTTATTTGGGGTGTTGTCATCCCAGAGCTGTGTGTGTGTGGAGTCACAGTTGTGTGAACTCAATACAAGATCAGCCTTTGATAGAAACTGTGATTTACATCCCACATTCCTCCTGTGTGTTAGACAGTGTAGATCTGATCTGATTTTGGAGCACAGTGCTCAACTCATTTGCATATCAACTAACACGATACCATTAAACAAGCATACAAATTCAACAAGAAATCATTTTTAGATAGTTGGTAAATGTGTCAATGATCCTAAACATGAAAAGTAATAAAACGTTGTATGATAGCCTGTATATGTATACATATATACATTAGGCTAACATACACAGGCTCCAGAAAACCCAAATTAACTTAAGGGAAGCTATTGCTCAGAAATATATAACTAACTTTCTAGGACACAGAATAGAGGGTTGACTTAACATATGTTAAATATGTTGTACCTGAAGGATGCATCACACTTAGAATCGTGATGATTTGTCTCACATTATAATAAATTGTGGATGCAGAATCTGGATTTGTTTTGTGGAGTTTCAAAGTAAGCTCATCCGTCCACTTTTTCAAAAATCTTCACTCCGCTGTGTTTTCAGTGAGGTTTTTGTGGTGACAGTCATGTTTAAGCCTCCATCTATTCTTCCTTCATACATGTGTGTGTGTGTGTGTGTGTGTGTGTGTGTGTGTGTGTGTGTGTGTGTGTGTGAGAGTGTGTGTGTACACTACATGTATATTTAAAGGCTTACAGGTGAGACAGCGAGGCCACGTCGCTGAAGATGCCCTGCTGCAGCTCCGAGATGTCGTTGCCATGGAGAGAGCTTAAAAATGGAAACAGACGAGGGTCAAAAGTCAAACCGGAAACATAACGACTGACAGAGGAATATGTAAAGTACAAACACTGATGATGACTTTAGAAAGAAAACGAGAGGACCACAGTGGTGTGTGTGTGTGTGTGTGTGTGTGTGTGTGTGTGTGTGTGTGTGTGTGTGTGTGTGTGTGTGTGTGTGTGTGTGTGTGTGTGTGTGTGTGTGTGTGTGTGTGTG
>NW_011369491.1:0-4241 GCF_000735185.1 Notothenia coriiceps | reverse complement strand
TATCTTTCTTTTTGTACGTTTCATCTCTAAAGACTGTTTGACAAAAGCAAAAAGAGCTGAAGTGATGAATGTTATTGTGCAGGATCACTCTCCAACTGGTTTGCATGTAAATTAAGTTATTCGATACCTACCACGTTTATTATTTGTCATCACCCATGTAAATAATGCTAATAGGTTAGCGTAGGATTAGCTGTTTGATTTGTATGCTCATGTACAGTTGTGTTCTGGTCTCCCCTACTGAATAGTTGGTGCCTTAGATGGGTTGCGCAATGCACAGAAACTTTGGAAAATGACAAGCATTAATATAAAGGATATAAATATCATTAAAGTGGAGGACTGACTGGTTCTTTAATATGTCTTCCATGGTTATATTTGAGATTTGCTGATATTAAAACATCAGAACAGACAAAAGGTTGATTGTTATGCCTTATACACTTTGAGGACACATGTAACAAGTTAGTTACTGAGACAATTGTAATAAGAAAACCTTCACTGGGAATTAAGGCAAGCCAGATTCATAGAAAATATTATTGTCCTGTAAATATGCTGGCTGTTTCTTTTTTATTATTGAAAAATCTTATTTTTTGTATGAGGTCTGTACTTTTCACAGAGTATTCGTTAATCTTACGTGCATTCGAGGAGCTCATGATTAGGGCGAGCCTGTTTTCACCGCATTTTATATTTGTTTCTGAACCAAATATTTTCTATGTTGTTGTTTGAATGATTGGATCAGAGGTTAAAGTGCGGCTGATTGTATTTTGTTCCTTTGTTTGCAATAAAAAATACATCATCGTTATTGCACTCAAATGTGTCCTTGGATTCTGCTTTCAGGAGATCTTTTTCAAGTTTCTTTTCATTTCAATTTTCATTCAGGTTTATTATTTTAGTCTAACACCTTGTTAATTGAATATTAAGAGCTTTACATATGGGTACAGTGTACACATTTCAAAGAATCATTTTACACAAATCACTTCTGTAAGTAGCATATGGAAAGCTTTGGCTTCTTTAAAGCCAACGCAACAGTTTGTTTTATTGAAAGCTAATGTACTTTAGGATTCTTGCTTTTTTGAGTTTGCACGTATCTTCATTTTTGATTTTTTAAAGTCTCTTTGCATAAAAGCGTCAAACAAATCAAATGTAATGTAATATAATGAAAACATAATACAGAGCCCCTGCAGAAAATACCTTTTTGATTAAAGTCACAATCTTTAGTTTCAGTTATTTAATGGGTTGTTGTTTGCAGTGATATTAAATGTCTTCTTTTACAACCTTTTCCTGACCACAATGCTTCAGGCACAACATATTTTCTAGGCACCTGGAAGTTATTAGTGCACTGGTATCCTTGACATAAAGCCATTTTATCTTTTTGATTTTGGATTATTCTAGGAAATAAGGTCTGCGTCGAACAACCACCTTTGTTAAGAGAAATCAAAGTTTCAAAATTCACGAGTGGGATATTAACCGATTTATTTTATGTTCTTGAGCAAAACAATAAAAAATCTTAAGCATCAGTGCTAAAATGCTCGTTTTGAGGCTTTGGGCAATCCTGCAGCAATGTTTGACCTAGAAACAGTAGTTAACAAAACAGTTTAACTTCAAGATCCAATTAGTACTGTAGCTGTTCATCCATTGCCACCACATATTTCAGCAGATGGAGTTTTCCAAAATACAATGGATTTGTAAGTTTCTTAATCAATCAAAAACTTCAGGACAGCAACTAAATGGACTTGAGCTGGGCTGGTTTTGTCATCTGCTAGGTCAAAGGTTGAGAATGAGCTGGAAGTCTTTTATTTTAAAAGTGCTTGATAATAAATGTGCTGCCATTGTTGCTGCATGTCATCCCTTCTGTTTCCCTTACTCTTTACGGCTGTTCTATACATTAAGGGAAAAAAAGAAAAAGATTTTGACTCTAAACTTCCCAGATTCCTTCCACAGCATGCAGCTTTTTTTGGATGGAGACAACCGAAGAATACTGATCAGCTGTTGTTTTTTTGATGTATTATATATTATTTTACCTCTTTTCATATAAGAAGACAGGTGTCCCTGTTTGAACTGGTATATATCTTGATTATATGGACTTGTGTTTGGTCCCAGACGGCCTCTGGGATTGCCCTGATTTGTAGCACCTGTCCCAGTTGGTGTAAATACCAGACTGCTGTATTTTAGTCTTTTAGTTAAAACATTGATATGAATCGTTGAAATGAGTAAATTAGAGTTTTGTTTGAGGCTTTCCCATACTTCTTTGGACGTGTGCCTTTGTGCTAGCGCCTTTCATATGTGCGTTTAGTTTAGTTTTCTCTCCAGTACGTGGTAGAGATGTTTCAGGGTTTCAGCCTGTGGTCATCAGTCTCTGTCACTTCAGCCTCTTCCACTGTCCACACCTGTGATAGTAACTAACTGACCCATTTCACACAGCTCTCCATCCTGTCTAACTCAGCACCCTCTTCATCACCGGTTCACAGAGTGAAGCGAGTGAGGCTTTCTCTTTTTTTTTATCGCACCTGCATCGAGCGGGGCGGCGGCTGACCACCCACAACTCCCTCCTGTCCTTCATCAGTGCTCAGAGAGTAAGATGTGTCTCCTTGAATATTGTGAATTTATCACATTGAAATGATGCCCTCAAAACGTTTACAAAGGAATTTACAATGGCATCCCTAATCCAAGCCCTCCCTCTCTAAGTGCCTGTGGTAAACCCCCAGTGTTAACCTGGCTTTGGAGGTGACACCACCACTATCAATATGTGTTGTTTAGCAAAGTGACATTTGCCCCCTCCGGTCCAGATTAAGAGCAGGGGGAGAAACCAGATACTTAATCCTCTGTGGCATGTTGGACAGAAATCTCCCTTCTTGGACTTCACTTTCATCACTTCATCGTCCACGTCGCCCCGGTGCAAAAGCACTCACTCTATTATCATGGTGTTGCCTGACTGGGATAACCCCGGCCTAATCCATCACTGCTACCATCGGCATGTTTGTGCAGGCAGTGTGGGTAAATAATGCCGTGTTGGTGGGCTTGGGTTACCTCTCTTTTTCCTTTCTTAAGTATTTGGCAGATGGCTGCAAGGGGCATTCTTTTTAACACTTAATGAATCCGTCAGCAAATGTGTTTAGTTTTGTTACCTCGTAAAACAGCAGCAGGTACTTTCAACATTCTTTAGGACCCCACCCAAAAGTCAACATGGGTGTCTGCATCTAACTTTAACCTTTTGAAAGAATTCTTGTAAAAATGCATGTTTTCTTTTTTCACTGCCAGTGTACCAGTGTTTTTTCTTATGTTACCTTTCATGATGTATTAATTCACACTGAAGGAGAGAGTGGTGGCCTCTACTATTTTGTGCTCTTACCCTCCTCCTCCTCCTCTCCAAAAACACTGATTGTTAGCTAATGAACACGAACGCAGCACCAGGAGCTCACTTCAAAGGCGACAGCTGACTGAGCTGAACAGACAAATTGTTTAAACTCATGGGTTTGGAAATAATGAAATGCTGCAGAGGGTGGGAGAGTGCGGAGCAGTTACAACACAAATGTTGTCACATGGCCTGCGGTCTCGCTGGCCCTCTTCTCGGTGTGAAGTGTGTGAGGCTTCATGGCAGCAGCACCTGGGGCTGAGGCTGGAGCCACACGAAAACGATTCGCATTCGATATCAAAAAAGTCTTCCGTCCACACGGAATCGGCTCAAGAAACGTGTCCGTCCACGAGACTGCTTGACCCGCTGGAAACACTGTAGTATGCCGGGCCTGTAAGTGGCGCTGTACTTCTGCCACAAAATACACCAAAAGCAGCAAATAAGACCCCCCGAGCATGGTTGCCATGGTTGCCTGGTTGCCCTTCTGGTTATTCCCCCGTGGTGGATTTAGCAACATGTAGTTCATGTAGTTCTCCGTGTCCACTTGTTGCTGATGGTTGTGGTAGAAGAGCTGTACATTTTGCACTAACATCTTTAGCATGGTCAGTAGCGTCTGGAGCACGAACGCAACCCTGTGATCCGCCATTGTTGTTGTTGGCGAAACGCATCAACGATGCGGGGTGACGCGGGGGAGGAGCAGTAATAGGGTGGGGAGAGCGGCGGCCCAGTTATCAGGAAATGAGTATCGTATAGGGCGTAAACTAAGTTCTTATTATACATCCATGGTGTAAACACGGGGCCGTTTGGCCCCCCAGAGCGCTGCGTCCGCAGATCTACCCACCTTGGGAACCGTTATCGTTATCCGCGTTTCCCTGTCGGCCTTGTGTGGACCAGA
>NW_011369490.1:0-2143 GCF_000735185.1 Notothenia coriiceps | reverse complement strand
CAGGTGTTTTTTAACATGTAGTTTAGATATCACCAGAATAAAAATAAATACAAATGTTTAAAGTTTGGTCATAATTAAATGACATATACGTTAAAAACCGATGTTGGTTCCGAAGTTTGCCGAGTACGCCCCCGATCACTCCCGAACGAGCGGTGACGTCACACGTGGCAAATATTGCCATTTGATCAAATCAGTCCAAATGGCAAGCAACGCGACAACTTCAGACAGCGACAGCGATCATTCAAGCTCAGATTCGGTGGGTTATCTGGATTCAGTTACAGAAGTAGAGAGTGAACCAGCTAGCCTTTCACTTCAAGGCATCTTGCCTTATCAGTACGAGCCTCCTGCCCGGCAATCGAACAACGAGGCAGAAACTTGTGAAAGAGAAGCGGATTCCGCAGCCGGCAAGACTCGAGTCGGCAATACTGAATGGTAAATTCTGTTTTATTTAATTTGACCTGCACTAAATGTCGATCTTAATTTGTCATCTGTTCCTCACACGTCCGGCAGATATTGTTTTTTTTTAATGTTATGTACAATATTCAGGTGTACATGTCAATGCTGTGAAAGCATGCCCACTGCAGATGAATGTGTATGCTGCAGAGAGAGCTTCGAAATCATTCAATCTACATGAGTAACGTAAATTGGCGGTAGCTAAACCAACAGCTGCTAATGTTAACGGTCTCATTATTTCAAACGGTGCCTGCAGACTAGAGTTGATTATGGATTAAAAAAACATTTATTCAAGGCCGCTGCGGCACTTCCGTAACGTTACCCCCTGTCGAATGATTGGAAAGAGGAGCGGTTTTCAGTCAGTGTGAATGAAGCCTAACAATTAAATAGTTAATAGTAGTTAGTTAAAAAGTTAAAATAGCAAATAAATACATCTTTCGATGTCAGAATAACGTTAATCAGATTGACTACGGCTAACGTTACCAATACAATAACGTCACAAATATATTCTACTTGCTAACGTTATCGTTTTTAGTTTTTTAGTTAAACAAATGAAAACAAGAAGACAAATATGAATATATTCAGAATTATTCACTTAGTGCAGGGGTGCCCAACCTTTTTTTAACCGAGAGCTACTTTTAAAGTTGCCAGTATGCCGAGATCTACCAGTCCAAATAGAGAGGCGTAGCCATTACTGACAGCCTACTACCAGGTAAACACACACTTCTATTGTATAAAACTGACCTTTGTACGATGAATACTTCATAAAATACTGCAGATCCTTTATCTTACCTCTGTCTAATCTACACACATACAAGTATTTAACTGAAGTTACACAACAGAGTTGTTGACACAGAGTTGGAGTTTATTCACACGTCACATACTGCAGTGGGTAATGTTTTAAAGAAACATTGAACAGTGCTGCCACATATGACACAGGAAAAAAAGAAAAGACACTAAACCCTTTCTTTGCCACTATATAAAAATAGTGTTGCTACAAAAGTAAAATTAGGCTTACTAATAAGACAAATCAGATCTGAAGCTACACAGGAATCTGCTGCCAAAGTACAATAGAAAAGACAAAATTAATAGAATCAAACCCTTTTTTTGTTGCACTTTAGTGGAGTATAAAAATAAATGCCTTTAAAATAGGATGCAAGCAACACTAGTTTCTTAACCTGAATTGATAATAGACTATAATCAATTTAAACAGAACAGATCTTAAGTTTGCATTATTATACCATTTTGTACAATAATTATAATGAATAAGTTCAAACAAACTAAAACTTACAGCTGATTAATAACGGTATCTAACTTGAGTTTTTATTATATCAAAAACCTGTTGAAATGCTACTGTTATTTTTACTGTCCCCCAAAAGCGCGTCGGCAGCCTCCAGTAATGCTTCTTTCACAACTTCACCGTCTTTGGGAGACTTCATGTGTTTCGCAAGAACGTGACTGACACGATAAGATGCTATGGCAGCAGCCTTGCTCTTGTTGTTGGGCCTGGTGAAAATGGACTGCTGTGCATTTAGCTGTCCTTTCAGGTCCCTCACCTTTTGGGAGCGTAGGGCAGAATTGGAGGGAATTCCGTCTCGTAGCGTTTGTGCACTGTTTTGAAATACCGCTCCTAAATTACCCTTCTTCGATCAAGCCACGCTCGCATTGCAGATGAGACAGATGGACTTTG
>NW_011369489.1:0-43081 GCF_000735185.1 Notothenia coriiceps | reverse complement strand
TGACCTCAATCCCTCCTATTCTTCCAATATCCTGATGAAAAATAAAATCTCTCTGTTGCATAGGCCACTGTTTGATCAACGCGAATTGGGTGTGGGTCCTTGTACTCCGAGTCGGGCTAACGTCCACGCTAGCTTCCACGCTGGCTGCTATAGGTTTTGCATTGAGGTGATACTTGAGGCTTGATGTGCTGCGGTGATATGCGAATTCCTTTTTGCATAATTTGCAAACAACCGTGCTCTTATTGACGCTTCCATCCGTCCGTTTTTTAAAACAAAATGTCCCATCCACGGGGCCAACCAAAGCGGTCTCATCAGCTTCTTCGTTCATGTTTGACAATTGTTCACTGTGGTTTGTTGTTGTCTGAAGTCATGAATGTTAGTTGGTGCTCCAGTATAATCGGTACCCCTGAAACTCATCCAGTGAGAAACGTTCCGCGGTGCAAAAATAAGTGCGATTAAAATGCGTTAATTTTTTTAACGCGTTCATTTTTGTGTAATTAATTAATCTTAATTAACGCGTTAAAGTCCCGGCCCTAATATATATATATACAGACCTGATTTCTCAAGTGAAGTATTCTTATAGTAATGACCATTATCTTTACATTTCCCAGCAGTAGATGCAACTTATCCAACGCATTAATATTAAAGGACAGACACGACTCCAGCTGAATCTAAAATCTTTATTTATAAAAAGGAATTTACATGAGAAACTGCAGCAACTTCACAGAAAACTTTGTAAGACAATAACGGACAATATTATTTTTTATAATAACATAAATGTGATAAGATGCAATTATGTTTAGTGACAAAATACAATTCTTGTTACGTGAGCTATTTTCAGTTTTGCTATTTCCTGTGATACATTCAGGGTAGTAAATGTTTTATGCGCGTCTGCTTAGATGCTTTGTTGTTTATAATGACAGCTTTAGAATTTGTTTCTTTTATCATTTGTATTCCTGATAGTCACTCTTGCTGTTATTTATTTGCGCTAATGACTGGTTTCATCCTCTGCTCAATTCTTAAAAGGCACCATGATGTAACACGATTGTCAAAAACTCCTGTAAAAGCCAATGTGCCCAGGGGAAAAAACCAACAATAAAACCATTTATAATGTTTATCTGACATTAAAGCATGTATTGTAAGTCATTATTCAGTGTTTATAACAAGGTAACTGGTCTCCCAGCTGTTTTCTACAGTAGCGGCCATTATCAGCCTCCCTCAACCTCCCTTCTCTGGTATACCTTCTGCTGTACATCCATTGTGTTTATTTATTCATCCCATACAACCGCTCATCCTGTTCTCTTGTTCCCTTAATAATCTTCATGTAATGGCCTTCCTATTCCCCCTCTCCCCCTTAATCTCATCTTCATCTCACACCCAGACCTTTCCCTTCCCACTGCCATCAGCTCCATCACGGCCTCCACAACAGCCAGTGCCCAGGCCGCGGTGCTGGGTGGCCGGCAGGTTCTTGTACACCGCCCGGCTGTACGGGATAAAGCACAGGCCCAGCTGGAGGTGTCGGGCCAGGCGGCAGTATGCAGCCAGCGCAAGTACCAGCAGAGGGGTGACCAAGAGGAAGCCCACCACCAGCAGAGCCACGCAGCCGCCGTCAGTCAGCAGGTCTGAGCAGTAAGGGCTCTTCCCATGGGGGCGGACCTGGGGAGAAGAGAAGACAGACAGCAGACTGAATGATATGTTGCCAGGATGTTGAAAAAGTAAGTTTGTCGATGTATCAGTGTGCAACTTGTTATGACACTTTAAATGTCACCTATCATGCTATTTGTAGGCAATAGCATAGGTCTCAGATATATAAAAATATATAAAAAACATGTCTATGAAGTGTTTTGCTCAAAATACGAAACGGATCAGCCATTCTAGCCATGCCTCATATCCCTCTATTTCACTTCCTGTTTCAAAAGTGCTGATAGTATAGAAAAATTGATAAAAAAGAGGGGCGGAGCTTCTGCCTGCTCATGCGGGAGATTCTACCGGGAGATTCTACCGGGAGATTCTACCGGGAGATACTGCGGTGATGAAACGCCATATCATGGATTATCAAGGATTATCTCTGAAACAGTATGGAGCTCAAAGGCTTTCTCTCTTGCCGGTAATACCACAAGGTGAGTTCCTTTGTATTTCCTGCTTCTTCACACACATGCTCTGTGCAGTACAGGTTAGCTCTGAGTGTTAGGGATGCTAATGTAAACACTGACCATATTACGTCCAAAACAGTCGGGCATTATTTCTGATAGCAACGTTTCTGATAGTGCTGTGGGTCCGCCGCCACTATTACGTCATATCGGACGCAAATCTGGATCAGCTCCGTTGTACCCCCGTTTTAGAGATTTGGGTACGGAGGAAAAGAGAGAGGGTTTTATTTTCTGACGCTGCGTGAGTTCCCTGACACACCTGGGACACATATTTATGTATAAAGGACATTAAAAAGTGCATTTTGCATGATAGGTCCCCTGTAAAACATCCGACTGCATTCAGAGAACAATTTCACCTTGTTGATTATCGTAAGACAAACTTAATTCAAATTCAAACAATTATCAAAACTGTCGGTGGGTCTTTCCACCAACGATCACTAAAAAAAAATTGTGGAAATGGTAAACAATGGTCACCACTGGTTATCACTTTTTTGTAGCTAACCGTGCTTTCACGACAATGAATGTGAATCAGTGACGTACAAATTCACTACTGAAGATCAATGAAACGGCAGCCTGATTTTTTTTAGGAACTGAGCAGCTCCAATGGAGCAATAGGGGTTAAAGGCTTCCCCAATCAAACTGTGTTATGCTGTTCTGGGCACTGAACTGGCTTCTTTCCAGTCTTAAGCCTATTTCTCATGATCTGAAAGTTTTATAATCCTGTTTTTAATAATGCTTAGACTGAAGTCAAAGGTCAGGGGCAGCTGTAGAGCAGCTGGGCCTGCAACTGATAGGGACTATAAGTCGATGAAACACTAAAGCAAGATGCTGACAGTTTATGGGTATTAGTGTTTTAAATTCAAATGTGCTATGTCAAACATGTTTTAAATTGGATACAGTTGTGGCAATACTTTACATGAAGAATATCAGGGATTGGAATAGTTTTGTGAAGTGCAGTTAAGAACGGATTAGGACGACCGATGACGTGTTCTGTGTGGTATGTGTGTGCGCATTATGGACAGACACCAGTTGGTAGTCTGAGATCTCTCAAGTGCACTGAATCAGTAGGCAACTTAATTTATTTTTGACCAAAATATAACAAATCTTACTTTCAGGGAGTAAATATTGTGGGCTGGCATTGTGTTTCAAAGCATGTCTTCTTGTTTCTAACACTGGTGAAGTGGGAAAGGAGGTCAAAGGGTCAGGAGACAAGTGTGGGAGAGGAATGGAGAGACAGCAGGCCTGTATCATCCTTATCGCCCCATGAATGATGAATTGAACATTCGTGTGCATGAGGAAAGTGCTGAGGTTAAAAAGGTTTGCAAATCTGAGGATTTATGATAGGAAAAAGCATGCTGACAAGTTCAAGTGAGCCTAAAAGTTTAACCTTTGTTTTTCTAGTTTTAGCATTAGTTTAGTAATTATATAATAGTTTACTGGAATCTCACACAGTAGCGAAAAGCCTGGATCTTGCTAGTTGTTGAGAGATGATGCCGAGTTACACATCCCAGCCTGAGAAGGAGAGTGAAACATTCAGCAGGGAGGGAGCTATGGGAGAAATAAGAGACGGAGAGAAATGGTTTTTAAAAGTTAAAGGAGGGTAAGCTTTGACGGTTGTAACAGATAAGACTTATCTGTTACAACCGTATGCCCATGTTTTTACTTTGACGTCTCCTGGGTGGCTCCAGATGTAAGGCAAGTTTTATCCAGAAAACCCTTAAAGTGTGCTTATTTAGTTCAATATTGTGTTGTGTATGTTTCTGGATGACTATTGCAAACGGAATCCTCTCAAATATCTTGAAAAGTTGTCTGAAAGAACCCTAAATGCTTATCCCACCTGGCTTTTTCTACATTTCTTCTCACCCCTTTTTTCTTTTGAAATGTTCCCCCTCTCTCTATCCTCCTAGGTTCTGGATAATCCCTCACTAAGCTGCTGTCACATGAGGCCTAATTGTGAGAGAATGGGAGAACAGAATCCTGGTCTCTGTCGTTGGCCAACAGAAAGGCCATCGGTATGCATTAAAAGTCTCTGAACCGTGATGACATTGAGGGAAGCCCAGGTGAATGCTTACTTAATAATGTAATTTTTTTTTAAGTAACATCTCTTGTTTTATATGTTCAGCCTGTAACATTTTGTCCATTTCCAAGCATCTTTTAACCTCCAACTAGCTAACAAACAGTCTTTAAAGTTTGAGGTTTTGATGTCTGGCTCCCTAAACTCTTGACCCCTCACTCTTTCAGTTCTTCTAACTCCTAAACATCTGAAAGAACCTCAGAATGATCTGATTATGAAACCTTCTCGTAACCGATGAAGCCAAACTCCACCCTAAGCCCCAGGCACAACTATTCCAAACTTTTGCATCAAAGATATGAGATTAGCTCTTTCAGATGTTTCATGAAAAGAGGGATGAAGCCATCTCTCTGATCCTCGCAACTATGTTTAGATTTAGCAAATCTATGTGTAAACATTTATCTTCACTGACATGCAAACACATGTTTTTATCTTACACCAAAGAGCATTGCATTGGTCAACATTTATTTTGGATGTTGTGGTACATTACTTTCACTGACAAAAAAATTGATGATTTGCAATATTTTGAAAGAACATATTAAACTTAACGTCAACAGGTTAATTATATTTAGCCATCTACAGTGTGACTGTTTGCTCGACAATTGTAAACCAGGGATTTGCAGAAAAAGAGCATCAACACTTATATGAACATCTCAATCCTTTAACATCCACTCCACCCTATTCCCCATTTCCCTCTTTCTTACTGTAGAGTGACAGAGGAAGCCAAACACCACCATGACAATGGCCGGAGTCAAAATGGTCCCGAACACCAGGCCAGCGAGGCAGGCGTTGATGGTGGCAATAATCAGGTTCTGAGCCGTCACCAGCACCGAGCAGGCCCAGCAGTCCAGGGACCCCCGCAGCTCCAGAGGCGCTTCACTGCCCCCACCACCGATCTCAGCTGCAGAATAAGGAGGAGGTACGACTACACGTAAAGGTGTTTCTCTGCCTCCACCCACAGCGGTGGTGGAGGCCAGGGAGTTAGAGTGGTGAAGATGTTGGTGGTGGCTGTTGTGGTGATGGTGGTGATGATGAGGTGGCAGTTCCTCGGACAGGTCCAAGGCCTGGTGATGGGCCCCCTTTTCTAGAGTACCACTCATACTCATACTGAACTGTAGGCACGGAAAATAAACCAATTATGTGATGGAAATATAACTTTTATCAGAATAAGCATGTGCAGATGTTTTCTAACTGTTGGTCAGTCCTGATTAGCCTGTTTAGAGACAAACACAATGGAAGAGACCTAGTCATGAAATACTTGTGTAACCAATGAAATTCCAGTCCTCAAAGGTTCTCTGGGTTCAGAGAGAGGTTAGATGTTTGATCCGCCAGGAAGTAAGCCTTGTTGATGCCGTCTTTGAGGTGATGATAATCAGAGTGCTGATTGTCCAAAAGGAAAAGGGCCTTACTTGCTATATGTAGTTTGTGAGGAAGAGAGATGAAGGCTAATTGGCATCAAAGTCTGTTTGTGTACAAACGTATGCTTGTTTTCTTCCCTGTGGGTATTAGAGTCAGACGCTCAGATGCAACCAATGTTGCCATTTAATTGGAACCATATAATGTTACTATAAGTACAAACATTTCTTTTTTAAGGGAAACAAACCTATGAGTACGACTATATATTGTCAGATTATTTTCTGTAGTATATTGGTATCGGCCAATGTAATTAATCTTGCCATAGGGTTAAGAAAAGAATGGGATGATGTAATTATGGCACAACACTTGTCTTTTTGTTCATAATTCAACATTTTCTCATGGCCTCAATAAAAAGAAGCCAGGTCCTCCATTCAGGGTCTGCTTTGCTTCAAGCTGCTTTAGTTTGTATCCATTCAGTTTCATGACAGATTTGATGTGGTATGCAGCTGTGTCTGGTACAGGATATCCTTACTTCTCAAAGGTCATGAGCAGACAGGGTACAACTTGAGTAACCAGGCCATCTGCCAAAAAAACTACAGTGATGGAAAAATCCCAGTAGGGATGACAAAGTCAAATAGTTGGATTAATCATTTTAGCAAACACAGTGCTTTCCCATAGGGAATCTTTACTGTTTGTTCATTTAAGGGGTATTTTACTGTTAAGGAGTTCATCAATTATATTACTAAATTGCCATGGTGGTAAATCTCTCATAATGTAATTACCATAGCACAAGACATAGTATTGTGACAAGTAAAGCACTATGCTGGAATACTTTCTTATAAGCGTCCCACTAGGACGATCTGATCTGAAACTCCATTGCTGAAGTGAAAGGACCAACAGAGACATGTGGCGGGTCATTTCATATTCATCGTTGAAAAAGATTGTCCACTGTCTGAAATTGTTCAATAGTTCAGCTAGGATATTGAACATAACTTGCCTATGTTGGGATATGTATTGGATAACCATGCACTTAACGATAACACCTCAGGTTGTGCTTCGATTCCGCCCTAACTGACAATCAGGGGAAGACCATATTTACAAATCTGTCCTGGGTGCTTGAGTTATTTTTCTTTTTCCACGTCTGTTTCCCGTTGTTGTCCTTGTGTTTTTATCAAGGTGGAAGTTCATGTAGGAAAGACAGGCAGGAAAGTGTGTATGCGCACATGCACGTGTCTGAGGTGACTCATTGTTTATTTTTACAACAAATATATTTAGTCTCTCCACCCACTTTACTCACTCTTTAGTTTGAATAGCATTTCTTAGGATATTTCGTCATGTAATTGTTTGAACTATATTAAGAAATTCTTAACAAGGAAATGTTGTCCAATAAAGTGATTGTAATGGTAGCATGTAGTCTCCAAATACCTCCTCTTGTTTGAATCAAAAGTCTGCTTCCCATCATGCAATGCCTATGCTCGGCTAGGACTTGCAATGACATTATTCTTGGATGCTGCAGGGCGATTTTCCATTGTTCTATCATTCTATTATTCTATTGTCTGGAACAAAGCAGCTGCAATAATGAATTCTGTGCCTCTCAGACATGTTTTGTCATGTTTATCAGTAGTACATAAGACATTTAGGCTCCTTCTTCCTGTAATGTGTTGTGTGAAGAGTTCTCACTGAACGTGTCTTGAGTCATGCAGCTGCACTTGTACTCACATTGTGATGTGGGGCCCGGTAGACCTCTTGCTGTTCGTCCTCCAGATTGTTGCTGATTTTCTCACTTCTTTTGAAGTCCTCTTCTGTCTGCTCAGTGCTTTAACGGAGCCTCTGAACTTGTTCTCTGGGAACTTGGTTACTTTCCACCTCCTTTCCTTGCATGAAGTTGAAAGAGCTTGTAGTGATTTTGGAGTTTCCCTCCTTATCTATTTAGTGGTGGTATGCTGTCTTCCTGCAGCTCTGGTCTCCTGCTGCTTCTTCTCTTCTTTATCCAGAATTGTCAGTGTAGCTGATTAGGTCTAGAGGGATGTTTTCTTTTACACATTCAACATCAAATTCCTAAGCTGTTGGGATGAAGTCGTAGCACAGAAAGGCTCCTCCATCAGTGGCAACAACTTCACTACCAGTTGCTGTGTTCTTTGTCTTAAGTATGTCAAACTTCTTTCTGTTTGCCCTCCCCTTTGTACCAGCCCATCTGATTGAGTCCCCAGTGCTGTCTCTCATTCCCTCCCTCCTCTTGGACTCCCTGCATCCATCCTACTTTCTCTCCAACAGGCTTATCAGACCCCTGCCTTTCTCCGACAACTCCTCTCGGCACATACATTCCACCTCACATATCCAGGACATATTACACCCCCCTTTAGCCTGTGTCTGTTGCAGTGGGGGCTGGGTGTTGCGTGTCGGGGGTCAGAGTAGGCTGATAAGTTGAGGTTCAGAAGAGCAGAAAATGAGGGGGAAGGGCAGGAGAGACAGACGAGGTACCACTGTGCTCCTGAACACATTCAGCAAATCATTTTGTTATATTTAGTTGTAAATGAGTCCAAAGTGAAAACTTGACTTCCATGAGTTATGTTTATATCTTTACTCATTGACAGGGATGCAAAGTTGTCACCTTTCGGCGAAATTCGCCCTTTTGAATCCAAAATAGGTCGTTAGTGTGATTCATGTAGATCTGCAATACATTGAGTAATCTGCGGCCGCAAGCTGTTATGTGCCATCATGACGCGCATGGTGTTATTTATTTATATATTATAATGAAGCTCGAGTCTTCCTATCTATCGGCTCTGCTGCTCCACGATGAGGATCTAACTTCAGCAGCTACATTACCTACGGGTGCGTTCGCAGCTAGTTTGAATGACTTGGTATACTGCAGGGTAGCTTGTGAATTTACTCCAGGTGGAACTAAAGTCTGATTCAACACTTGACACATTCACATCTGCCTCTGAACTGTGGTGGAGTAGAAGAACAAAGTAGCAAAACATTGAAATACATGTACAAGTAAAGTACAAGTATCTCAACATTTTACCCATGTACAGTACTTGAGTTTATGAACTTAGTTACTTTACACCAGTGGCTATAAAGATAGAAAGACTAAGCCTTGCACAGAGGCATGAAAATACATTTTCAAAATGCTCAACAGTGCTGCCAAAATTATAAAGTGACTGCTACACAATTAAAATAAATGCTTTTTATATATTTCTATTAGATGTGACTCTATGGCGTTTCTGTTATTATTAACACTGCTGCTTTAGTTGTTCTGACTGCTCAAATCCTCTGTTATTCCTCATTTTAAAGCCGATATTCCGGGGGGTCGGGGGGCTCGGATCCTTGTCACCTTTTTCATACCTGATGAGTTTGCATCCCTGCATTGAGTAAAGATAAAGATTTGGGCATCTGTTTTTCTCTTGGCCACTTTTGACTATTTGGTGATGTGAGTATTTGCATGATATCCAGGTATTTTGAGAATGTTAAAAAACTTCAATATGTTGCCTAAGCCTTCATCTTACTTTGACATTGCTCCTTATGCATTTGTCCCCACCCAGGATTCAAAGTGAGAGTTGCCTTTAAGTTGAAGCAACAGTCTTGTTGTTTCCCAGCAAATATAAAATTGTACTAAATTAACAAATACTAAGGTGCATAAAAAAGTACATATAAGACCTACAGTTGCATATTTCAAATAATTCAATTAATTATTTTGGTGGAAGTCGTTATTATATGTTTGCACCTGAGATGAAGGTGTTAGGCCTAAGGACATTTTAAGAAAAGGAAATGGCGTTTCAAATCTGTGTCCTCCTCTTAACGGACATTGTCTCTGAGCGCTAGGGCTGCTGGATATCAGGAAAACTTGCAATATGTGATAACACTGCTGAATATTGTGATGACGATATCACTTGCAATATTTAAACACATATTAAAAAACATTGTTAATATATTTCTGCTTTGGATTCACTGCAAGCATAACCCTAGAATAGACTATGCAGAAACTTAAAACAAATTAAAACATTAATTCCAGTCCAACATCGTAGTTAATTTTTTTGTTATATTGTTTATGTTTTATAAAAAAACTTCTGAATTCTCCCCTTTACAAATGTTCTGGCCTTCTGAAATATATACATGGCCTTCTGATGTCCTCTAATATCTGAACTTGCAGAGCGTGAATGCATGGCATAGGGAGTAGGCTACCATTTATCGCAGTTCCAGCAGTCTTCGCTATGGCTCAGTTGATATCGCGATAAAGATAGATGTGTGATTAATTGTGCAGCCCTGCTGAGCGCTACGTCACCTTTCTGCTTTGAAAACATCCTGAAGTTAGGACTTGTCAAAACTTTAAAATGACCAAATCCATGCGTTTTCAGTAGAAACTCTTGGTTGTTCAGGTACATTAGTTAATTTTAGGCTATATCAAATAAAGATTTAGTTTTGATCCTGCTGAAATTGACTGAAGAGACTTTGTATGGGCAGCTATGGCTCAGATGGGATAGAAGGCCGTCCACTACTTGAAGTGATGGAAAGTGTCCATACTGATTGGTGTGTTTGGTACTTTTTGAGGATGGTATGCTCATTCATCATAGCAGTCGCCAAGGCTTGGTTTTTACTGCCATTACAGGATATCAAAAATGAGATGTTGTGAGGCAAAGCAAGAGACGTCAGTCTGCACTTTGTACGATGTATGAGGAAATAAACATTTACTATCAGGAAATGCATTCAGATAAAAGCTCTGATTCTCTTGAATACAGAATTTCGAAAGGAGAATGAAGTAAGAAGTACAAAGATATCAAGAAATGCAGTAATCAGTTAAATGATAAAAGATCAGAGCATGAGCTAAATAATGAGTGTTGTCTGATCCGGATTCTTTGTATGGCCTCTCCCCTCTGCTTTGAGCTTGCAATGTTTGTTTACTTCCAGTATTTTGGTCCCAATGCTCTACGTTTCTTTCTTCTTGCTGTGTGCTTGTGTAGAAACTATAAACGGATGTATGCATCTTCATGCCCCTACGAATAATTATAGGTCTAACAATTTAGTATTTTGATATCAACATGCTGGTTTAATGTAAAAGGTAAGGAACCCATTGACATCAGTATATGGACTTGTCCTTCGTTGGATGTTTTTTGAATGTATTATTTCCCTGTTGGCATAGCAGTCTTGGTGTTGCTTCACTGCTATCAGGAGATGCATGAAGTCCCCTTTGGGGAATTTGTCATTACAGATTAGATAGTCACTTCATAATCTTTGTCATCATGCTCAGCAAGAGCAAACTTCAAAGTATTGTTCAACATGATTACATGTTACATAAGACCGTTTTTTTGTGGAGGGAAACTTGACTGCAGCACTGTGCAGCAGATACAGAGGTGGTCTTCCGGCGTGGATTGAACAGGATTTCCTTGAGTGTGTCCAGTCCTTCTGGCCCGGAGCTGTGCCTGAGGATACAGTGACCTTCCAATGACCTGTAACTCGGCCTGGGTATCATTTCTCATTTTATTGTTTAAATAGTGTAATTCAAACCTTTTTAATTGTAATCATTTTGATATTCTATATTTGTTTCTTTTAACTGCACCAAAGAAAAGTCTATTACCTCGTTTAAAATATATATATATGTTTGACATAACACTGTTTTCTTTCTGATATTTTCAAGATGAAATACTATGTTGTGCCAGCCCAAGTCAGGGGATAAGACTGCCTGCTCTTCCGCCATAACTGTGATCAGAAGGCTGAAATGCACAAGGGCGCTGCAGTCATGGTGAGTCCAACTTTGTAGCCTATAAGTTACAAAAAGGCTATATTATCCTTTCTGTGTGACTTTGACAGCACGTCCTTTAGCTGCAGACTAGATCCTCAGTGCCTTGTGTTTTGCTCTCTAATGCCATCTTCCTATCAGCCTTTCTGGAGGACATCATGTGGTAAATCAGCTATTTTTAACATACACTCTGTGAATAAGAAATAATTATACAATTCACTCGAGTATATATTTTGATTCCTTTCCTATTCTTTAGTTTGTCTTTGTTTCTGCTGATGCCAAAGGAGGAACACTGACTAACTTATTCATGAGATGTGAATAATATGTTATGACTGTTTTGGCATCAGCCATTTTCTATGGTGTGGCCTGCTGGGGCAGCAGCATCTCGGCTGCTGAACAGACTGGTAAGGAAGGCCAGCTCTGTCCTGGGGAGTCTTCTGGACACTGGAGGTGGTGGGAGACAGGAAACCAAGCTGTCCCACCCCCTCCAGGACACCCTGTCCTCACTTTGCAGCACCTTCAGCGACAGGCTGCTGCACGCCCGCTGTCTCACGGAGAGGTACCGCAGGTTCTTCCTTCCTTCTGCAGCGGTCAGACTTTACAACCAGCACAGCCCTGTAAGAACTGTTACAGGATGTGTATTTTGAAAATGATGGCACATTTCCCCTCCGTGGGACCAATAAAGGTATTCTGATAACAAAACACGGCCCCAATCATTTCTGGATTTATCAAAAAGCATTTTTTATTAATTGTCATTTTAATGTCACACAAATTCACAAGTGTTTAAGACATGTCTGGCTCAGTTTGGTGTGTGTGTGTGTGTGAATTCTCTAAACAGTGCAGTTATAAATAAATGACCACAAAGAGAAGAAAAGGTAAGGTAATATTGCAACAGTAAAAATAGAATTCTCATTTTAAGAAGATAAACAGAAAAAGAGTTGTTCAAATTGAACATTTAGCACCATCTATCCCGTTATCATATTCAACATATAATATCATAAAATCTTGTCTAAAAGCCCCCTACATAATGAAAACAAAATTACCATTTCTAAAAACAATTTGGAAAAAACTGTTTTCCTCAATGAGCATACAAACACAGCATTCCATTAGTCATGTTCTCTACGTGAGCAGTGTGCCTATCGTCTACAGGAAAGGTGGTGTTATTTTCAGGATAAAGATATTATATAATATATACCAGGAGTCAATAGAGGCAAGCACCAGACAAACAGCAACCTCCACTCCTGTGGACACACAACCCCCACGTTTCAATTCTTACAGAGCAATCGGTCACTATCAAAAAATAAGAAGAAACAAAAATCGCAACCTTGTACAACCCTATTAAAAAGGGAGAACATTAATATCCAATAAATAGAGAAAACATTTTAAATTAAATGTACAATGCCAAAAAAGTAATTGAATCCAAAGTCTGTAAATTGGACCAAAACAATCAGAAGTAAAACACACAACACCAGATGGTAATGAGTTTTGTCTTCCTTCAAAGAGTATCCTTACAGAAATAAAAAAAAGACCTGACAAGTGATTGAGGAAATACAAACACAAGATTTACATTAGATACAAGAATCTGAAAGACAAAATGAAATCCCCCCCAAAACAACGAAAGTCGTTAAAACCCGTATGTTTTGAAGCATTCCAAACATTTGTATTTTTTTAAATTCTTAATGCTTTAGAAAAATGTTCATATCTTTATCTTTATTATTAGTATTTGTCATTTTCTCTCTTTTCTAAATACAAGGCCAATGTGGTATATATCTAGGCTGATCTAGTTTTAGAAAACAACAAAACAATAAATTATTTAAAAAAAGACAGCACCCCACAAAAATTGCAAACAGCATGTACAAATGTCAGTATTCAATACAACAGAAATGCACCAACTACCCTCCGCAGTTTGTTCACCGGCAGCACCACCTGCCCCCTGGGTTCCTATGTGACCAAGGCGTCTGGCTCAAAGCACCATCTGAGAGTAAACTGGTATTTATTGGCGGCTTGGTATTTTCTTTTTGTAAACAGTAATGATGAGTAAACGTATTCAACTGGCTGTTCGGCAAGTAGTAGCAAAAATGAAAGGGTAAGTTGAAAACCAAAGTGAACCTGTGTCTTTTTTCCTGGCTTGCAGGAGTTTTGGTTATGGCTGAGGAGACGCAGGAGATGATCTCTGTCACCGGGAGGAGGCCTGGGGAGAAACACACACACAACACATTTATAAGCTTCATTGTTTTCAAGTCAGAAATGAATAAATGGCAACTATCAAATCCTGAACAGAAGACAGAAGGAAAACAGAATAGCACCTACCAGGTTAAAGGAGTCGTATGTGGTCATGAGCTCCTCCATGCGGTACTGCTCCAGCACCACCACATTGTTCAGGTTTGGGCTACGCTGACGTGCGCACTCCTCACAGTGAACCACATATGTCTTTCGGCTGTTGCTCTCACTTGTCACAAACAACAAATCGAATACCTCCAACTGTAACAGAAAATAGATCATTGTTTTGTTCAGTTAGAGAGGTATTCTAACCTTATGGTCATTGTGTGATACTGATGGTTTTTCATATGAAGCACATCTTCATCAACATTGGCTGGAGTTCATAGCTCCATAGCCTATATGATGACAAAGAGTAAGGTCATGTGTATTGTAGTGCATGTCTGGAATAGAACGGGCTACTCACGTCACATTCGTTGCAGTAGTAGGCGGGCTCGTCCTTGACCCGACTCTGATAGGAAATCTTCTTTCCTAAGACCACCAGCTGGTCACGCAGGATCTGGATGTGCTTCATGGACTGCAGTAGGCAGTGTCTGGTAGGAAGGTAAGATACCAACATTAATATAAAGTTTGCACTATTTTTCATTCACGTTCTATGTATGTAATGTGACATCTGCTTTATTTGACATAAATACACACTGTTTCCACACATCCATGTTAATATATCTAATACGATGGGTATCGTTAAGGTTTTCACGGTACTACTACTTTGATGGATACCGCTTATCGATCCGGTCTTTTAACGGTACTCAAAAAGGTAAATTAATTAAACAAATTGTAAATAATGTGATCTTATAGAACTATAAATAACAAACAAAAAACAAGTATTTACTGCATAAATACAGCGGTACAGAGCAACACAGGTGGGGCATACAGGTATGCTGCAAAAGGCCTAACGGTTCTTCTGGAGGAAGATGAAGATATACATCTGGACGTGGACAGGGCTACAGACCTACTAGAAAGACAGTGGAAAACGGTGCACCTCTCCGTCTGAATCAATGTGGTGCACTTTTGCAAGATGTTTAAACAAATTGCTTGTGTTACCGCCATTACATGCTAAACACTTTTGTCAACAAGCATTGTCCACATCGTAACATTTAACCACAACTTGGAGCGCTTAGTTCTCTCCGCCGAGTGCGTGTAAACTGCCCCGCCCCCTCACACACAGACGGGGGAGAGAGATCTCTCGCCTGGATTGGAAAGATCGAAAATACGTTATGGACGCATTTTGTAGTCTTTTTGCATGTTAGAAACGGAGTTGGCGAAACTAAAACTGCAATATAATGTTTATGTAGCAATAATACATATGACATTTAGATGTCTCCAGTACCGATAAAAAGACAGATAACGTCGGAGCTTAACGGTACCACGGTCCTTAATCATTTAGCCCGGGGCTCGGTACCCATCCCTAAATATGTATATATGACCCAATATGTATATATGTTCATTTTCATTTGAATTCATTTCTTACTTCATAGTTTATATGACCCAATATGTGTATATGCTCTTTTAAAATTTTTTTTCTCATTCCATGGTTTTTTATCTTTGATTTGATTAATCTGTGCTGTTAGAACTACTGAATTTCCCCACGCGGATTAATAAAGGTCATCTTGTCATATTGATTGTGGACTTGTGCCGTTGAATTTTAACCTAGGGATGTATTATTATCCACCTCCTCTTTTGCTGGGATGTGACCGCAGTGTAAACTCACTTGACCAACTTGAAGGTGTCAGGGTCGGTTATCTTGACAGTGCGGGCCGCGTTCCAGGACACATGAATCATGGGGACGATGGATTTGACTTTCTTTACTTCGTTCCACTCAAACCGCTCGAGGGCCAGCTGGTACTGGTAAGCTGCAGATACATGACATGTTGAACACATTTCAGTCTTACAAAAATGTTCTTACTACTGTTGTGTTTGCTAAGTGCAAGTTGCACTCCTTACCATTGAGGGGTCCGACGTTCCAGGCGATGTTGTTGCACCAGCCCACGGCCTGAACCCAGTGAACAGTTCCAGCGTTTATCCACACCAAGTCCCCCGGCCGCTGGATGAAGCGGTAAACAGGGATGTTGGCTTTGTAGAGGTCCTCCAGCACCGGCCACCAGGACCCTGTCAGGTAGTCCACGCCATGCCTGGAGGGAAAGTTGTGTTAGGACTGTGATGTATGTGTTTAGCAACTGTTATAACGAGCAGTATTTATACAAAGTGAACTATGTGAGCCGGATGTGCATCTACTCACTTTGCACAGAAGTCATTGATGGCCTGCCAATAGTTCTCATGGACAGAGAACCACTCGCAGTCTCCAGGGCCGATGTTGATGTTCACCGAGCAAAAGTTATTGTTCTCCTGGTGACCTGTTGATTAAGCACACGATATCTTCTGTCATACATAATGGTATTTTTCATTTTGTAAATCTTAAATCAGTAACGACATTGTGATTTATACATTTTTTAACTCAGAAAAAAGTATTCTATCCCATTATAAAGGGTTACCTGGCGTCCGGCTCCCTGGGACCTTCATGTAGAGCTGGACTGTGTTCATCCCGAGTATGGTGTGTCCAACATGACTCAGCATATTTCCGCTGGATGCTACACGCATAAATGCTGGCAGTTTCTGCAACTCCTGAAGCTGGGGCTTCCACCTGAACAGAGACAGCAGCTTAGAACTGGTCCAACTAGAGGGCAATTTCATTTGTGCTAAAGTACTTAAAGAGCAACTTGCAGGTTAGAGACCCCAGTGACTAAGTGTGTCGGAAAATGATATATATACTAGATTTTCAAAAAGATATACATAAATACAGTGACATCTGGCTTGGTTTTTGTAAGGCATTTTTACTTCAGCATAAAAAAAGACCACCCGCGTGTGACGTCACATGAGGGAGAGCGGTCGGTGTAACGTATTAATAAACATGGTCACAATGCTAGTTTTGACATAGAAGAGGTTGAAAATGTATATTCGTATGCATATGACGGACCACAACCTTATAATTATGAGCCTGCTAGGCGTCCAAGAGACCAGGAGCAGCCAAGGATTAGAAGAAATAACGGCCATCGGAGAAAAATGGAGCTGTGTTGTGAGGAGAGGAGAACTGGGCAGCTGTCTTGGTGAGTGACCGGCGTTAGCTACAGAATGTTAGCTAACGTCACATCACAACATTGTAAAGTTAGCTATCATATATCAGACTATAACTAAAGTAGCATTGATAATATAGTAACGTTACTGGCAGGACTGTTGATACTGATCCATAACAGAAACTAATGCACAAGTATCAGCCGTATCTCGCGTTACCTAATGCGTCTTACGGTGCTGTGTACCGGAGGGGAGAGAGAGAGCAGCAAAGGGGGGAGAGAGATGTAATACGGTTTCCTGATAAACATTTAGTTTGATAGACCTCAGCTGAGTCCGAGAAAGTTGCTCCCCCATGTGACGTAATGTGACGCGTTTTACGTATGAAGTTTAAAAAAAAAAGCAGTTTTTAGTAGCAGAGAGGAGTAACGGCTCCTTCCCCCTCTGAATTCCTGCCCTTATGTCTCGTAAAACATATCAAATCCTGCATTAACTTTTTTAATTGTAATTTTCAGGTAAAGTTAAGCATAAATCTAGTATAAAAAAAACCTGCAAGTTGCTCTTTAACAGCTTTGGAATCTTATGTAATGGAAGCTTATATGTCGAAGATGCTCACCTCTTGGGATCTGAGAGGTCAATGTTGGTGCCAAACTTGATAATCTTCCCAACTGCTTTCTGCTCAGCACTGAGGAAAAAGAACACATTAAGTATTACTAGAAGTTACAAATCACTTGAGTGTTTCTGTACACTTTATGGTCTCTTAACTCCCTACCTGCTGCTTTCTTTAGAGATGTCCTTGCTTGGAGCATCAGAGCTGGTGGATGGCTGCTTCTCCTTCTCATCGTCATCATCCTCGTCATCACTGCCTTTCTCCTCCTGAAGACTCTCTTGGAAGCTGGATGCCTGGTACTGGGCATATTTGGCGATGGTGGTGTGGGAGCGGCTGCTCTCGCAGGGCCATGTCTGACCCGTCCCACTGGGGTCCCAGTTCTCATCAGCGGGCTGCTGCACCTGAGTCCTCACCTCCACCGACTGCTCTGCATTGGCTTCAACCAGTGACTTTGTAGAAAACAGGCCCAGGTCTAAAGATAATGATAGGGAATATTAGGCACATAACAGCCAATTGATGCAAATATATATATATCTGTCTGGCACTTGAAGTTCAAAGTATTGCAATAAATTAAATTCAATCACAGTTACACAAGTGTTAACTTACTGAGTCGTAGAGATCCAGCCAGGCCTCTGACCACAGTAACAGGATTCTTGGGGTCTGTACAAAACTGCAGCAGCACAGGGGAGAAGGCGTCCCTCTTACTCTCCAGCTACAGAGAAGAAAAGTCAGATCAATACACAACAAAAACATCTACTGGAAAATGTTTCTCCATGCACAATGAATGAATCAACACACACACACACACACACACACACACACACACACACACACACACACACACACACACACACACACACACACACACACACACACACAGTTGTGTAAACTACATACAGGTATTTACATTCTGTTGCTTTAAAGAATGTATTTTTGTGTACTCTTCGAATAAACTTGAAAGTGCCATCCCAACTTTCTTTCGTTGGCTGATGAATTGATCAACAGTAACACTGAAGGAATGCTTGTTTACGTACATAGATGCTGGGTGTAGGAGGGTTGAGTTTCTCTCTGGGGATGGGTTCGTCTGGCATGACGGGCTTCACAGAGAAGGCTGGGAGAAGAAAGGACTCCCGGAACTTGTCTTTCACTCTGGCTCCCCTTCAACAGAAAATAGAGACCATGAAGATACAAGACATTCCTTCCCACACAGTAACACATAAGCTGCCTGATGGGCCAATCCACTTTGCTAAACACATACTGCTTTTGCCTTATTTTAATTCATAGAAATATCTTACAGGTGGGTCCTTTAGAGACGTAGTCAACATAAACACAGGTCAAATCTGTTTTTGGATCATTAGAAAATAGTGTTGCAAAAGCTATTTTTGCACAAACACAGGTGACATATTTTGTGCACCAGTATGAAATGAAGCTTCTTGTGCAATAGTGTACATTGTCCACGTACACATACACGCACCATATTAAGTCCGTGTAATGCGCTACGGAGCACACTGGATTATCCAACACTATCATATGTGTGAGGTCCAGTCTGCCCCCTCGTGCTTCAACTGTGAATTGGCATTTAAACGTGTAAGGAGATTCAATAAAAACAGTGCTCGAGTGGACAACATTTTATATAATAATTAAGAAGAAAAAACCCTCCTAAATAATAACGCTATGGTTTGACTAGGCATGAGACTCATTAATGCATTTCATGATTTAAAGTGCACTTACTTGCAGGACCTGATGATCTCACTGGCACTGTTCTTAATGGTGATTTCCTCCAGTGGGATCCTCTTCTCCTCCACCTCAGAGGCCATGAACGTCTCCCTGTCCCCGCTCTCCACCTTGATGAGGCGGATCTTCAGCTCTTTGGGCGGCCCGTCCGACAGCGCCTTCAGTTTCAAGAAGTCTGTTGAACCCAGTGAAGAACCAGATTCAGAGTCTTTTCTGTCCTCAGAAGACCTTTCAGGACCCTCTCCCTCACTGGCGGAGCTGGTGCCGGACGCTCCGTCAGCTTTGGTTTTTTCTGTGTCATAATGATCCAGATTCTTCTCAGAGCCGTCCTTGCTCTGGAGGTTGAGGTCGCCGAGAATTCTGCGGTCCTTCTTTTCCTTCTTGCCATCCTTGTGCCGCTTGTGGCTGGAGCTGCAATGAGTGGAGGATGATGATGATGAAGAAGAGGACAAGGCCATCTCCTCTCTCTTTTCTCTATGCTTCTTCTTTTCTTTCCTGTCTTCATGCTTCCTGCTGCTACTGTGGCCGTGCTTCCTCTTCTTCTCTTTCTCCCTTTCTCTATCCCTGTGCCTGTCTTTGTCTCTGTGTTCTTTCACTTTCTCAGGTTTGTGTCTGTCCTCCACTTTCACTTGGCTATCGGATTTACCCACAGAGCTCTTGTTAGGAAGTGACTGTCGACTAAGCATGACCTCGCAGCTTTTGCCCAACTCAGCCAGAGAAGACTCGGAGATGGTCGTCAGCTGCCGCTCCTTCTTGACCACCTTGATAGGGTTTATGATAGAAATACTCTCCTTTTTGTTGGAGTTCATTCTGTCTTCTGTTGAACCACCGTCATCTCTCCAGACATCAGCGTCCTCTATTTTGAGTTTCTTGTCTTCGAGTGGAGGGGGAGAGGACTTCAGAGGTGGGACAGCGGGACTGAATGGTGGATTGTTTGGATCTGAAGTGGGAGAGCTGCCTTGCTGCTGGCGACAGATATCCGGGCCCAGCGACAGTGAAGAGGAATATTTGACCCCGAGCAGAGCCGAGGGGGGTGGTCTCCCAAAAGGCCCACCACGGTAAGCATACTTCTGACTCTCTAGGACTGTTGCTAGGGATTTGAACATGCTGTTTACACCAGTTTGATGGAGGTGGGGTCTTTGAGGTGGTGGAGAACAAGATGGTGTCTCAGACTCTTCTTCATCATCCTCCTCATCAGCCTCACTTTTAATCTGCTCAGGGAGGCCATATAGTTTAGCCAGGTCACTGTGGCGGTAGTTGGTGTTCCCCACTCCCGTCTCCGCTGACCGCTTATGGTTCAGAAGGACATGTGAAGGTTTATGGTAATCCTCATCCTCCTCGTTCAGAGAAGACGTCCGGCTGCAAGGGGAAGCCAGAGAGCCTTGGCGACTGAGCACGGGGGGGCTAGCGTGCGGGTTTGATCCAAAGTCTTCCTGGTTGGGCTGGTGCTTCAATGCTGGAATGAGGTCTGGGGCACACAGGTAGCTCTTGATAGGCTGGGCACTAGGATTAAAGTTGTCAAGAAGACCTGTGGAGCCTGTCTTTTCGCTGTTATACATCTCCTCTTCCTTTTGGATGGATTCATCCAGCATGGCCATTATGTTGGCCAGACCATCAGGGAGCAGCGTGGACATCTCGGAGGGCTCCTCCTCAAACTGGGCAGAGTCTGTGTCTGTTTCCAAACCACTTCCTGCCACGGGCTTGTTGAGGATTCCCTTCATGGAGCTGGAGGATAGAGGTGGGGGGAGGTTTTCTCTGGGAAAGGCCTGATAGAGTTTGGGGGGTTCTCGGAGGGCCAAGGCGGGGAGAGAGGGTACGCTGCTCTCTCGCTCCCTGACGGAGTCTTTGGATTGGTTGGGCGCGGCTTGCATAGCCGGGGGCTTGTGGGGGTACATCATCCCTGAGGTATTGTGTGTTGATGAGGGACTGAATGTCGTTCCGCTATTGTTGCTCCACATCTCCCTCTGCCTCTGCTTCTCTCTGGCATACTCCGTCTGAGGTGTAAGGGGGGGCGGCCGCAGCCTTTCTACTGGAGTGATGGTGGGGGGTGTCAGTGCTGGTGGTGCGGGGAGCACACCCCCACGGCTGAGCCAGGGGTAAGGGGGGGAAGTCTGGGCAGTGGGGGGCGAGGGACCTGAAGGAGGAGCAGTAACAGGAGAGAGACGAGGGGGGGGGGGTGTTGAACAATTGTTGCCGGAAAGCAGTCTCTCCAGATTCTCAATTGCAGTCTGCTCTTTGCCTTTTGCCCTGCTCAGTTCCTCCTCCCTCCTCCTCCTCCTCCTCCTCCTCTCCTCCTCCTCCTCCTCTTTCCTCTCCCTTTGTTTTTTAGTTTCTTCATCCCGCCTCTCCAGTTCTCTCTTCTTTTGCTCCTGCTTCTCTGCTTCTCTCCTCTTCCTCTCCTCCTCTTGCCTCTCCCACTCTCTCCTCTCCTTTTCTTGCTCCTGCCTCTCCCACTCTCTCTTTTTCCTCTCCTCTTCCTGCCTCTCCCACTCTCTCCTCTTCCTCTCCTCCTCCAGCATCTCAGATTCTCTCTTCCTCCTCTCTTCATCTTGCCTCCTCCGTGTTGAGCTCTCCTGCTCCTGTCTCTCCCACTCTCTCCTTCTCCTCTCCTCCTCTTGTCTATCATGGTCTCTCTGCTTCCTCTCCTCTTCCTCTTTCCTCTTTCTCTCCTCGTCCCGCTTTTGTCTTATTTCCCATTCTTTCTTCCGCCTCTCCTCTTCTCTCAGTTTTCTCACTTGATCCTCTCTGTCCCTGCTCCTCCTTTCTTCAGCTTGCATGTGACCCTCCAGCTCTGCATCAAGTTTGTCTAGAGCCTCTTCGATGGACTGAGGGACAGGGATCGGAGCGGGGGGAGGGAGCTGAGGCTGGGGGTACGCCTGAGGCAGGGCATACTGTGACTGATGAGCCGGTCTGGAGGAGAGGGCTGGGTGGGCTGGGTGGGAGGGCTGAGCTGCCGTGGAGCGCGGGGCTGAGCGGTACGTGTGAGGAGAGCTTGGAAGAGGATGTGAAAGTCTGCTTGTGATCACACTGTCCCCTGCCCTCTGGTGTCCTGAGGAGAACAGAGAGGAGGATGAAGAAGGAAATGGAGGGTTCTCCAGTTCTGCCTGAGCGTAATACGACGTCTTCCCCTTCAGTGGCCGGGCGCTGTTGGGTCCCTGTTGATGGTAAGGCTGGTTGCCGGGGGCAGCTTGGCCTCGCTGACATCCTGGCTGCAGCAGAGCATCCAGCTGAGGGGTGGGGCCAGGGATGCCACGGGTGGAGGTAAGGGGTGCCGGCTCTCTTCCTCTCTGCCAGCTGCTGTTACTGCTGCCATTGTTCACAGGGCAACCAGCAGGGGGTGATGTGGTCACCGTGGACACAGCAGCCATGGTTACACCAGTAGAGCTCCTGTTGTTGCCGTAACCACCGATGGAGCACGATGACTGGGGTGTGGGAAGGTTGGCGGTGATTACAGGTGTCCGGGTGGAGTTGGTTAGGGGTAGAGGGGGGAGGACATGATGTTGATGCTGTGTAGGACCCCGACTGTCCACCAGCTGATTGTGGCTCTGCTGGCGCTGAGGTAGCAGTCCTGGAGGCCTGTAGATGCCCGACTCCTGAAGAAACACATACAGAACAATTCATTATTATTATTAATTATAACAGAATAAAACATCTGCTGCTCCATATGAAAATACTACAGCACTAGTCTGCAGAAGAACCAACTGACATTAAACATAGTTTATATGAGCTTAATGAAAACTAACATATCCACAGGATGTCATGTTTCCATCACTGCTGATCGGAGCTGAAACCCATATAAGAACGGGACCGCTGCAGAGTTATTTGTCCTGAAAATCAATAGCTTTTGAATGTAACCCACACTTTAGACACAAGCCAGCTGTTTGTTTTTTAAAGTGGGAAGGGGTTTTATACTCACGAGGGAGTGACTGCTGGGCCTGCTCTGGTATCTCCAGGCCTCATGGGGCCCACTCTGCAGGTGCTGAGGTACTGAGGTGCTGCTGGCAGGAGGAGGACCCTTGTGCCCCAGCCCTGGGTGAGGCTGGAAGTGGCTGTAAGGCACACTGCTGCTGGTGGTGGCAGGCGGGTTTGCTGGTGACGATTGGGCGTGTGGGTGTTGATCTCTGTCTCCCCTGGTTGGGGTGCATGCCGTGTGAGAGGTAGCTTGGCTACCCCCTTGGCCCCCGATGAGAGGGCCTCTCTGGCTGTGAGGACCCAGGAGCCCCAGTTTGGAGCTTGGGCTGGGGTAGGAGGAGTGAGGAGACTGCTGGTTTACAGCCAGAGGTTGGAATGCGTCTTTCTGGAGCTGAGGGGCAAATCCCTGGTTGTAGCTTCCCAGGGTGCAGTTTTGTGGAGGCGAGAGGTTTGAAGCGGTGGAGGCAGGGGAGGACTTCTGGGCGTAGCTACCCATTCCTTGTTTGTTGTTTTCCTGAGGAACAAAGCAACAATCGTTAGAGTAATAAAGACTAACAAGGATCAGTGCTCACAAAAGAGAGGGGAATCCATTTTGGGCATGGTGTGATTTACAGCCCAGCAAACAATACCCTGTCAGGCTCAGACAGCCAACAGAATCAATACATTTTTATGGCACCACACTAAAAGTCTTCCTATTGGCTGTGGTCAATAGTAAAATATTAACCTCTGGCTTCTGGTAGCATATAGCTAATGAAGGGACTTTCTCTTACTGTTCTGAGCTGGAAGTCCTGTGATTGTGGATGTTTGCGTTCAGACATCTGGGGCTGCCAGGGAGTGCTATTGTTTTTGTGAAGGGGGTTCCAGAAGGCAGCTTTTGGAGGGAGGTGGTGGGCTGAAGACTGGTGCTGAGATAACAAAGACTGGCCTGGCACAGGGAAACGCTGCAGCCCGGGGTGGGATACCTGCAAAGATAGTGGAACATTACAATGTTTACCAATCAAATAACTGATAAACCAGAGCAAACAACATTTTAGGAAAGAAATCGAGAATTTAGGTCTTTGAGATGAATATACTGTTCGCTCCGGTTTCATACCTGATCTGAACTCTTTTTCCGTTTGTTGGGACTGGGACAGTCCTCTGTAGCTGGGCGGGAGGACAGGTGCATGGGGGGTGGAGGAGTGTGCTGGATGACAGAGTGCTCTCCCAATGGAGGGCCCGGTCTCTTCAGCTGAGCCCCGAGCATCTTCCCTGGGTAGCCCCTCTGCTGTGGACAGAAAAGTGGCTATGAGAGAAGCATATGGCTTTCATCTGCCTGGCTGCATCAGATATGACAGCGACAACACAGACTGTTGTAGGTATGCGTGTGTGTATGGATTGATGACGAAACATGATCATAGCCAATTAAATAGCTCCTACCTGGTGCACCTGAGCCCACATCTCTTCTCCCAGCAGTGGTGGCCCCCGGGGAACATGCTGCTCCTGAGGACCCCCAAACTAAAGCACACACAAACACAACTGTTGGAGACATTTCCTTCATAATTACAGTTTGATTAACTCTGTTGTAGAAGTGGCTGTAGACGGATCATAGAGCTGTGTTTTTTCAAGATAAAGTTTATGTTCATGACAAAAGTTTTTATGCAGCACATTTGGATTACAAAACAAATAAGAATTGTTTCAATGATCTAAGAATTTCACCAATTTATTGGAAACAAATTAAGGATAGTCCAAAAGCAGAACCCCGGACAAAGGACAGTGGTTTTATTATTTTACAATTTGATTTTAAAAATACATTAACCATAAGTCTTTATTTTCATCTAGGGAAAAGCTGATAACTACCAGAGTATCACCTGCAGCACTGTCACTCACCTTCAGCTGTTGGTTTGGCCTGCTGGGGGCTAGATGGGGGTTGGGGGGTAGATGGGTGTTGGGGGCTAAGTGGGGGTTGGGGGGTGGGCCGCTGCTGCCTGCATAGCCGCCATTATGGAGGCGAAGTGAGTGCTCATTTGGCAGTGGCACGCCAGGATGTCCTTGAGGAGGGAGGTGGGAATCATACAGCTGACCTAGTTGCTCCCACGCTCTGTGGGGGGGTGGAGGGTGAAGATGATGATGAGGAGGCCTCTGCTGCTCCCTCTGCACACCTGGTACCATTTGCTGGGGAAGCTCAAGCTTCTCACCTCCACGCATTGGCCTGGATAGAGAACATTTGTTTAACAGAAAGAAATCAAATCTAAATGACACCTAACACTTGCTTTATCAGGTTTTTTCTGTAGATGAACTACCCCCATGCTGCTTTCGAAATGACTGATGTTTTTGTGCATGACTTACCCATTTCCAAATAATTTACTGGGATGGTTGAGTCCGCCCATAGGACCAGGAGGTAGATGGGAAAGGAGCTGGTGTTGGTTCATTCCAGGCGAACACCTGATGAGAAACAGCACACACACTCCAGTCAGAGAACATCTCCCGAGATTGTTAAGTACGTTTAAGCTTTTATTTCAGTGTTGCTGTAAAACTTAATCACAGGTTTAGGCTGATGGATTAAAAGTAACAACGGGGCACAGCAAAGTTTGTGTTTGTGTTGTCATGGCGACTGACCTCGCAGGTGGCTGCCAGGCGCGGCCGCCCACGGGAGCCCATGGTCCCCGATTGAGTCCGTCCAGAGGGAAGGAGTCCCGTGTGCCACGCCCGCCAAACTGCTCTACTGCGTGATGCATCCAGCCTGCAGAGTAACATGTCGTTTACTCACATGCTTTCATACAGAACAACATTATTTATAGCCTGTCATCGCATTAATTGACAAATAGAATTAAAATCGTTTTGTTATTGTTATAAAGTATTCTTTTCACATATTGTGGTATTTAGGTTGGACTTGTGGTCAAATGACTTCTCACTGCAACAACAGAGTTTGACAGATTACCCTAAAAAGTGACTACACTACAATTTATATTCAGCCCATTCAAAGTATTGGCTGGAGCTGAGACTCAGATTACAAGATAATAATAAGAGAGAACAATCATTTTAACTGTATATAGAACAGCAGTATGTAGTGTTACCATACACTTACAATAACACACAGTGTCTGTCATTAAAGTGACTCACAGAGCTCCTACTCACCAGACTAGCGAAGTGTGTGAAGCCCTCCACTGCAGCACAGAGAGGGCCTCACTCACTGAGAATGAATGTACTGTCCAACACACCAGGAACCCCAAAGCCTATTGGCTACAGAGAGAGAAGAACAGGAGAGACACTTTGAGAACAAGCGAAACACAGACAGACTGAAAAGTCAATAAATGCCAGTGTGCCAGCAGAGAGAGCAGGGTGTACAAATATAGCGTAAGTTGTGACTACAGAGGCACCCTGATTGAAATCCTCTATTCGTTTTATTTACATCTTACTCTCACCACTGACATTTTCTTCAGATTTTGTTTCAGTATGGACTTAGGAAAAATATGCTTGAAGTCTTGAATGATGATGGATGTCTTTGTCTTGTGGCAAATGAATAAGTCAGTCCGCCTGTAGGAGGCGCCAGTTAGCCAGTGAGTCCTGATCACATTATTACTGAGGCCCAGATGGCTCAGTGGGGAGCTCACCTACGAGGACAGACCTGGGGTTACTGTAATCCTTACCATGGGCGTCCTGATAACAGGAGACAGAGGGAAAGACTGAAAAGGAGAGGCGCTGGTCACATGCCAAGTGTGTCTGTGTGCGCAAGTGTGTGTGTGTGTGTGTGTGTTGTCGGAAGCGGTGCCAAGTGTGCAAGCTGCACGGTCATTTCAGGCTTGTGCTAATTTAGTGCATGCGAGAGAGAATAGTGTTCTCTCCTAAGTGGATGATTGTGTGTGTGCTGCAGCGCTCTGAAGTGTGTGTGTATATATAAAAAGTGTGTGTGCATGCCCGGTGGATACACTAAGGTTTAATCTCATTACGGCAGGCGTGATGGAGAGGGAGAGGGGGGCAGCAGCGACAGACGGTCTGCACAGGATGGAAGGCTAGATTAAGGAGAAACGATGGAGAAGGAGAAGAGGGAAGGGATGGAGGGAGGTGGAGTGGAGAGTCGGAACGGTGCCATGAAAACGCCCACACACCTTCCCACACACACAAATACACGGAGGCCACACAAAGGAAAGCGGTTGAGGGTAAAACGCATAGAAGAAGCTGAGAGATAACTCCCTCCCCGCTTTTTCTACAACACACACACACACACACACACACACACACACACACACACACACACACACACACACACACACACACACACACACACACACACACACACACACACACACACAAAGAAGGCTGTTTTTCAAAGTACTTTTGGTTTAAAAAAAGACAACAAACAAGCTCCCTGACAAAACCTGAGAGGGATGGATTCGCACCTACACATTTCCCGATGCTGTTGTTACAAACACATCCCTGCACTGAAGACGTTGGAATCACTTGTTCTGTCATCCCTGTTAACTTGACTGCAAGATTAAAGCGAAAATATCCAGCCTCAATCTCTTCATCACTTAACCCTAATAAGGATGGCACACATTTAAAGATGACAAGACTACAGGACAAGTATCTTTGATTTCAAAACTAAAAACAACACTTTTTTTTTTAATGGCAGAAGGATTTAATCACCAAACAAAGAGCAGTTATCCTGACATGCTCCCATTTGCATGATCCATTACTTGTCACGAACATGTCAAACATTTTGAAAGCAGTCATAATAATGTATAATGTGCACACACAGGGTATGATTCATGTATCTTGCCTAGCACAGCACTCTTCCACCAGATTTCCTAAATTAGCTCTGGTTAGACGCAGTCCTTCCTCCCACCAGTTTCTCTTCTTTGCCTTTCTTCCACCCACCAACTCTGGATCTCTGTCTATTTACAGCCCAGAAGGGGATATTTCAATCTCTGTACACTGTAGCTTGTCAGGAGTGGTGCTCGACAGTGACACACCTTCTCTTCCTCCTCTCACAGGCATCATCATCATCATCATCATCCACCAGGCTCTGCTGTTCACTGAAGAGATGCTGGCATAGAACTGTCAAGGCTGCAGTCTGCTTTAAGACAAAGCAATACAAACACACCCTCATGCTGAGCTTACCTTTCAGAGTAGCACCAAGTTATTGATTCACAGTTGTGTTATGTCTCAGCTTCTGCTGCCAATCATCTCTCTGGGGTCTCCTCACCCCTGAAAGACAAAGAACACAAAAAACGTCATGTCAAGCTGTCAAAAAAACAACATGAAGCCACGCTTAACACAATACTCAGGGGTATGATGATATACGACGCCTCAAAGCATATGATATAATAAGGGTGAGGGGTGGTATCTGCTTTCAACATGAAGCCTCTGTCCAGCTGCTTCTCTTTCTCACTTTCTACACTGAGAATCGGCACCAAACCCTCCTGGTGTCCTGACTTCTGAGGTGACTCCTGGTTAGCGAGCAGTGTTGAAAACTTGAAAATGGCTGAGAGGCAAATCAGCAGGGAGACCGTGACAATGGGCTCTCTTGTTCACTCACTGTCTCTTTCCACACACACACACACACACACACACACACACACACACACACACACACACACACACACACACACACACACACAATGGAGAGACTACGTGTGCAGCTTAACAGGCAGCCAGACACACACACAAGGCTGATCTTACTAACAGGAAGAGTCGGGCTAGCCAAGTCAACTATCACACGTGAGAGAGTCGGCTGGGGACACATAGCAAAATAATAAAACACATAGTATATTGGACAAATGGAGACTTTGAAAAGCGCAGAGACATAAAGAAAATCGAGAGAGGCCCAGCTGTTGCTGGTGAGCGCAAACGGGGACAAAGTGGAGAGGCTGTAATTACCACTTTTATACAGGGTGTGTGTTTATGTCTGTTGTGACCAAATGGTCTATTCCCGTTGCTATCCTGGCTATCACATTGCTCACAGTCTATCTACCAGCACAGTGTGAGAAACTCAGTACTCTGAAACAAGATAGTGTACACAGACGGCAGACAGTGTTACATACCAGCTTGGGTTCTGTCAGATGATACCAAAGTCATGAAATGTGGTTATGCCGATCAGTACTGTATGTGTATCGAGGGAAAAGCAAGAGCTGTGTGAGCATTACTCATTTTGTTTTTCAGGGAACCCCCGTTGACTCGGCGCCCTGAAAGAGGGCTTACCCTAAACAGCTCGCCCTGAACTCCGCCCTCCTGTGACACCATTTACAGTCAGGTGACCGGAGGCGTGTTTTTGCACCGGTAAGATGACAACTGCGGGAATTTCTCGGACTTTGTGATGTCATTTCTGCTTCCTATGCGGTGTGACGCATGGGTTTCTTGTGCAAGTGTGTAAAGACAGACAAACAGGATGTGAGGACGAGTTACAGGGGAGGTTTCACGGCCACGAGAATAATCAAACTACTACCAAACTGCAGGTTTAAGATGATGAGGCAACTTCCGTGATCATGTTGAACGCAACAAAGTCTGGTTGTTGTGTTTATAACTCCTAAGCAACAACATCTCTAGCTTTACCTCACTAGTTTTAGTGCAGTCAAAGGGTGAAGTCAAATTAACTGAAAGACTTCTGTTATTGTCTTGTTGATCTCTTTAGAAAAAGTATACACTGCTCATATACTACATTTCTGCTCAATAGATAACGCAATCTGCTGGTAGATTGAAAATTCCCCACTGGCATATTTTTAGGGAAATGTCCACATTGGCAGAAGACATCAAAGAGGTGTTCCTGTCAACGCCCTCTGTGTAGTAGTTCCATTAGTTAGTCTTTGTCGCAGTAGCTCCATCTATGAGCTGGGCCTACAGGAAGAAGGTTTGGCACAGAGACAAAGCTGTACCAACTGTCTTTAGCCAAATCAATCTGAAAGTGAAAAAAAAAAGCTCTTTCTGTGGCAACTAACAAAGGAACAGATAACATCAATGAATCAGCTGTGATACATCCTTAGACACTTACTACGAACATGAGCTGCGGGGAGCAATTTGCAGAAATTAAGATGTTCAGATGACGTCTGTTTCTGAGCAGCAGCCTAATTTATTCGCCCTCAGCCTTCCTTGCTAACCACTGGCCTGCTCTGGTCCCAGGACAGACAGCCACACTGAGGCCATGATAGGAAAACAGGCTGAGGAGAGACGAGGGGAGGCAGTAGGGGCATACACTGCAAAGAATCTCTATTGTTACAAGTGTTACAATTATAATTCTAGAAAAAACATGTAGGATTTGACTAGATGGGTCACCAGACAGCTTACACTGAGAGTGGCCATATAAAGACCCAGAGGATGAGACCACTAACAATATAAACCTGGAGGGGTGGAGGGGGGGGGCTGATGGCAGGCAGCTGTAGAGTGTTACTGTTCTGGCAAAGTCACTGTAGTCTTTCTGATAAGAAATGACCAGATAAGGCAGGGTGAAGTGGCTGATAACAGAAAACAGAGCGAGGGAAAAAGATCTGGCAGCAATGAGTTTCTGGCCAGGGATGACGGAAAGGCCAATGCATGGTCCGTGTCCTCCCCCCCCTCCCCCCCTCCCTCCCTTCCTTCCTTCCTCTCTTATTCTGTCCTCCCTCGCCCTCTCTAGTCCATTTGGCCATTACATAATCAGCCCCAGATAAAGATAGAGTTCTGAAGGAAACTCCAAGGATTACTCCATCTCTCTCTCTCTCATAAACATGTTATGTTGTCTGTGCGTGCGCATACGTCAGCCAGCCGTTGGAAGACTGTGATGCAGTATATCACACGCCCACATCGTCACACACAGAAAATCAGAGGACGCTGTCCTAGCCATCACACAGGGCGGTGTGGGGTAGACAAGGACACGGCCAGCAAACATTGTTCCAGCACACAGACACAGAAGCGTCTGACCTCCATGATGGATGATTATCTCCCAAATAGCGCAACCCTTCTTTCAGGAAACAGAGCTCTGAACCTAACCCTCTTCCCAAATAAAACCAGGCCTTCAAGCTCCACAGCAGCACGCCATAACATGCCAGATAAAAGCTCTTCATTTTCACACTAGGCCTCCTCCAGCTTATGTATCTACACTTAGGCCTAAACACAGGGGGAGGAAGACTCTAAATATTCACAATTGAACTCTGTTGGGGTGAGGATGTTTCTTATTTCAACATTCAGTAGATTTTTTTAGTGATAAGTTCATTTTAGCAGCAGCCACAAACCCAGCGGCTGTTTGCGGTCGCCTGTCAACGCAGCCTTTCACCACCTCTTTTTCCATTGGTTTTTAACTCTAAAGCAAATGAAAATGTTGATTTCCGGACCCCCAGTGGCAATGGCACACTGACAAGAAACAGTTGGCCTATATTTGTATCCGTTTGTGGAAAAGAAAACTAGCAGGGAGGAGGGGGGGCTGGTAGGAAAACATGAGGTTCCTTTTGTCTCCTGCACTCAGAACCCAGACATCTGGGTCCAGGACTGACAACACACAACTTTCTCACTAACACACACAGAGCTCTGTTGCACGTGTGTGACGTTAGAAAGAAGGGGAACAGAGCGCAGAAGAGAGGAAGCTGTCGTCACCCCCACAGGAAGAAGGCCTCCCTGAAGGGTGTTTGTGTGTGTGAGAGAGAAAGATAGGCCTTGGGGAGGGGTTTGATGGCAGAGGCTTCCTGTTGTAAAGATATGAACTGTATGTTTTTAGTGTGTCTGCAAAAGCTTTTAGACTGTAATAAAACCGATGAACGTGATCTCATATGACTAGTCCGTCCCTCATGATGTGAAACAAGGATGCTGGTCAGTTTTAGTACTAAAATAGACCTCAGACAAATAGTCATCTCGTGTGAACGGCACGTGTGTCCAACTCATGACTCACACAAGCCTAGTCAACAAAAACGAGACAGTCAACTGACTTGAAAATACATTTACTCACATCTGACCGCGGGTGTAAAGACAAAATCATTGTCTGCCCTCTTTTTAGCTTCTGGTTTAAGGGAATGACAAATATTATGGATGGTAGTATGAGTGTGTACGAGTGTTTGTGTGCCTTTCCTCCCAGTCACTTGTGCTCCCCGCTTCATGTTCTCAGAAACTGTCTCTTACAGATGAAACACCAATTTAGATTTCTCAACAGTCCTAACACATGAAGCTGCCTGAAATGAGTGGTGTGTGTGAGACAGAACAAATAGTGATTCAACACCTGGCTTGTGACTCTAAAGCAAGGAAAACCCTGTGTAAATCCTGACAAACCTGGAAATATGAAAGGACGTGGGCGATAACTAAGAACTGACAGCGACTTGATCATCGTCACTTTCGATTTCCACACTAGCAACCTCAAAACCCCCCAAAGTTTTCTTTCTGCTTTCCTGGGTGATTAATTCAAAAACAAAAAATGGTACACAGCACATCACATTGCCTCAAACTGCAAAATCCCCCTCCCTCACACTGCTCAGTCTATCAAGGTGCTTCTTTTCCAAATCCAGGACAAACACATGCTCAGAAATGCACTAAACAAAAAGGAGACTCTGCTTCCTTGGTAACAGTTGCCAAGGAAACGGGACGCGTCTTCACTAACTGTTAATAAACTAAGCTAGAGAGGCAAAGATGGAGCCATAATTCATATAAGGGTTTATATGAGGTCTTTACGGATCAACATGTTTACTGAGACCCCACATGACACATTTAGAACATAATCCAGATTATTTGATCTGAGCACGATCCTTTTGCATAAACGTTGGGTTTAAGAATCAAGGTATTTTCAGGTCAGTTAAAACAATGTGCAATGGGTTGTTAAATAAGGTACGTCTCCATCCCATTTGAGTCTTGCCTACCTCTATCTTACTGCTGTTGGGCAGGCTCTTCTGTTACAGTTCATATGAGATGATGATGATGATAATTTTGACTCTATCAGAACAACCATGACACATTGACACAGGCTGACACTGCTGTTTTTTCTTCATTTGGGCCGGTTTACAGATTCCTAAAATACCAATGTTGAAGACATTCCAAGCATTAGAAAAAACCTGGACACAACTACTCACTGGTCCAGTTATCACTCATTTTGCCAACGTGAACAAGGTGGGTAAAAGTAGTCATCGGAGGAAAGGGGGAGGTAAAAAAGGAAGGAAGAAAATTCTTTCCTAGGTGTGTGAATGTGTGTAGCTCTGTGTATGAGTCACACAAACAGTGTGTAGGTTTGCACCCTCTCCTTCTACCACGGCATCATCATCAGTGGCTTAGAGCCAGAGATAACAGGAACTGAAGTCAAAGGGAAACTTTCCCTTTTCTCTCAGTGGGCAGAACCGGAAAAAAGGTTGTAAACACCCTCTTACTCTAACAGCTTTATTCAGGGTGGAATCGATCCCCAGACAATATTATTATTTTCTGATATAATTGTTGATTCTCTGTTCAAAATGCAGCCATGTTTTGAATGTATTGACTAATGTTAACAGTTATGAAAGTCTAAGCCTCTCATCTGTATAACAGGGTCCTGCTGGTCAATACAAATAATGAGAAATATGTAATAAGGACCATGACTTTACTCATATACTTACATGATTGAAATTATCCAAACTATTATTTCCCTTAACATATGGTGAACAGTACAGAAGTTAAGCTTCCTGTTTTCTCTCTCATTATTGGTGGTTCTCTGGAGGAGAAATGACACCCTTAACTGGAAGGACTGCAACAGCATGGTGTCACTCAAACAAACGTTTCATCATGACAGCCAATCCCTTCCACACACAGCTCTTGTTTTATCACCATCAACAAGTTTTTTTAGATGAGTAAGCACTTTTAGCCAGCCTACTGACCCACTTCCAATGCAAGCCGCACACATGTAGGACAAATCTGAATTAGATCAAAGTAATCTTAATTTGTTTAGGACACACATACATATGGAGAAAGAGGGTTGGGGGCTGGAAAGCCTCCTGACACACACACCTCTGCTGCTGACTCAAGGTGTGTGTCACTCACTATTGTTGATGTAGCAGCCGTATAGCCAACGCCATCTGTCCTCCTGGCGCGTGTGTATCACTTTAATATTCTTCATGTTCGTCACAACTCATAGTAAAATGGGCGGCGATTGTTCATTCATTCACTCTCACACACACACTCCTATTGAGATCGCGGGACAAACGGGGGCGGGGATCGCTGAGGCAGCACACACACAGCCGGACAGCAGTGTGCGTGGAGCGATTTGCAGCTTTAAAACTTTGTGCAACCCCAGACATCAAACGCTGCGCTGGTTTCCATGCCGATCGATCTGATTGATAGGAAGTGAACCTTCAAAGGCTTCGCTTTTTTGTTTTCTTGACGACCCCATGCCAGCACACTCCACTCTTCCTGATCTGCTGCTCATTTAGTGTGGGCAATAAAGTGACAAATAAGCCCCCCTGGCCAGCCACACATTCTCATCAACTGCTTGTCCGATGACCAGTGGAAATAACTTTTAACGTCTGTGGGCGTGAAAACCACCAATATCGACAATGATTATGCAATAAGACATCACCACGCCCCCAGACTACAGGACTTTGTCCCGGTTTGACTTGTATTGTTTTTATATATTGTAATCATCGCCATGTGTAGTTGCGTTTCAAACGATCAAAGACAGCAATATGGAAGTCAGCTGGATATTTCACAGTGTATAGCCTAAGTAAACCCATATGACTCCAGTGCGCTTTATTATCATCAAAGAGTGCATATGCCTCAAGATAACAGCGCCAGATAAGTAAAAAGTCCCTTCTGTTTGGACAAGTGTTCCCTCTTAAAAGTGAGAATTAGATAACACATCACGTTGACCAAACAATAGTATGCGGTCAGACTTTAGTGCACTGCCTGAAACCTAGACCTAAAGGACAGACAGCCCAAAACACCGCCCCTCCCCCCATAAAGAGAGGTGATGCAAATCACTTCCTTTCAATCCGGCTCTTTGTGTGCGTAAGGATTGACTGGGGGTGATGGGGTGGCAGCTATCCATTCACTTTATACGGCTGCCGACCTCAGTGATCCTGCCCACCCCCACTCCAGCAGAGCCACCTACTCACATACACACACAATGGCGTGAGATCTCCTTACACAGGCACTTTTCTCTCCCTGCCCTCTAGTTCTCCTTCCCTTTTCTAGCCATAGGATGATCATTAGTTTACAGACTAACAATGATCATACTAACCCGGGATGTCCCACAACAATATGAGCGTATGCTATTTTCTATATTCGATGTATGTAGGCTATAACTACGACTAGCCTACTTTGTACAAAAGCCGGTGTCATAAACAAGTATGCACATGGGCTGTAACATATACAGAAATATAGACTCCCAGATAGATCTCCGTGGGATAAAAACCTTTAAAAAGTTGGGCTTTTGACATCCTAAAGCCCCCTATACCCAAACTGCATATCAAAGCCAATTTTCAGAATCGCTCCAATCCACGTGCACTGAATGATTAAACATGTACGGTAAAGGTGATCAATGGTGAATGTGAGGAAACCTATTATCTGAAGTGAGACACAAACGAGTGGGATTTAAAAGTCACCTGTGGTTTAGAATAAAAACTCAACGAAATTTCCCCACATCATCAATTTTTAGACGATCAATGGTTCCTCTTTGATCAACCAGCCTGCAACAATCCCCCAGTGCTGTCCTGGATCCCAACAGAACAGAGCCTACTTCAACCAACATGAAAATACAATGTAACAACCATGTAACAACACAGTTCTCCAATGAAGGGATATCACTGTAACTTCTTTTTACACCAACACTGACCTGCCTGCTACCAACCAAAACAAAGTGGACAGGACTTGTAAACGCTCAGCGGCACAGCACTCACCGTTCATTCAAGTATTTCAAATGGGTGCTCCAGAAATAAAATAATATCCAAATATCAAGATATATCCTGTTCCTTGAGCTACACGGTAGCTTAGATAGTCTTTGAATCCGCAAGCCTGGAGCTCCGGGTCGGCAGAGAAAATCCCAACGAGCCGGCTGAGCGCAGCGCCTTCAGCCTGTAATCCCTTTTAGTCTCCGTCGCTTCCTCTCGAAACAACCATGAAATATGAGCCGCCGGAGAGCCGGTCAGATGTCCGTGATAATGTTCTTCTTCTTTATTTTGATATTATTCCGTTTGATGGCTGCCCCTCTCTCAGTCTCTCAGTCTCTCCGCGTCGAGCTCCTTTTCCTCTGTTTCACACAGCCGGGCAGGCGGAGGATCGAGTTGCTCTGAGCTCTGTTTTAAAGGGACAGAGCCATGCACACTCAAAAACGCGCACCACCAAGCAGAGGCGCGCACTCGCGTGACGTCATCGCACGTCCCCGGAATTCCCTGACAGCGTAAACTGGCACCGATTCACGGTACCGGAGCTGCCCCTCCTCCTGGTGAGTTTAGTTCCTTTTCATTTCAATACACAGTGTATTTCGGGCGGACTCGTGACCGGCTGTAACAGCGCCACGCAGTATTACCGTGAGCGTCTATTTATGGATGAGGAAGAGTACCCCACATAGCCTATTCACGCAGACAGATCAGTATCAGTGTTATGATTAGATTGAGTGCACTATAAATAGGCCCAGGTGTCGCTATACTGGCTAAATGTTCTGGATTAAACATATGAATGGGTTATAACATCAGATAGATAGTATATAGGGTTAAAAAGCCCACACACTGCATCATACATAATTCATAAATAGATTTGTATATGGAACCCTGTTCTCAATTTAGATTAACTGGGAGACATTGGAACAAATTATACACTACTAAACGGGCACCTTTCATAAAGGGTTTATAAGCTGTAATTAATGACTATGAAAATGAATAAACATTTACCTAATGGTTTATAGATCTGTTAAAGGCAAAATGAGTAGATTTATAATAAAATAATCCTTCTCAACCATCTCTTATGACCCATTACAAGTGTGTGGTGGTGTCTGTATCTGCAGAGCGGTGTTCAGGATGTCTATAGGAGGTCAACCTCCAGCAATCAGGTGACAGACCGTCAGCACGCATCATGAAACTATGGGAATGGCGGACATAGAACATAATAAAACCCTCATTTGTGTCAACTATGATGCATTGGATGTAAATATGGTTTAAGCTTTGCACAATCCCTAGTAGACAAATAGAGAGTGGTCTTTAAATGTTGAACAATATCTAACATCTAATGTATTAAACATTATTGCAGTACAGTACAAGAATGTAAATAAAGTTAGAGTCAAGCGGTTCATTTATGTTTGATTCATGTCCGGTAGGTTACATTCTTATCTTACTTTTCATAACTGTGCACATGGAATGTGTGAGGTCCAAGGCAACAGTAGATGCAAGAAAAGATCTGTACAAGACTACTATAATGGCAGCCAGCTAAAATCCTGTGTGAGATAAATAAGGCATGAAAAAACGCAAGTGAGTCTTTCCAAGGCCGGAAACATTTGCTCCAGCTTTTCCCCGCCAAACTAACCATCCTGTACTCTGTAATAATGCCAAAAGCCATACTGGTATACAACCAACAGTATGTGTCGTATGTGTCATACACACACACAGGTTATATTTAGAAAGCACTGCCTCAGCAGGACAGGGGTCCTAAATTAGCTGCTGCAGGGAGAATGGGAATGTGTCATGGATTATGCTGAGAAGATGACACATGCTGTTTATTTATGGTCATAACAATTCTAATAAAAAAAAAAAAACATTATAAAACCTCTGCCTCAGTCTTTCACAACAGGTTCCTCAGTGTTTTTGAGATAACTGAAGGCATTTCTATTAGCAGGCAGTGAAGAACCACAAGAGGTGTGTCTGTGCTACATTCAAACCCCTGATGAAGTAAGTGCATGGCGTGTGTACCACCATGGTGGATCTGGAATCTATTGTCAAGGCACAATGAATGTTCAATAATGTGTTTTGTGTTGAGAAAGAGGAGGAAGCCAGCACAGTGGGGGTCTTTATGACACTTGGAGTCAGTGTGCTTGTTTATGGATTCTCTGCTTTTGTTTGGTAAAAGGCTGTGTGGAGAAATCAGGAATCTTGGGACAGATATATATTTCATACAGTAGTATAGTGTGTGTCAGCAATAATGGAAGTGTTAATCTTATCGGCAAATGTGCCGGCAAAATTGAGTAAATCGAGTGGGCACTTTCATTTCTAAAATACTGTGAAGCTGAAAAAGTGCTGGCATGTATTTCTTAAATGTTAATGTAATTAAATCCAAGATGATGTAATTTCATACTCCAGCCAGCATCCATTAAGTTATAATCATTATATACTGTGTATTATAATACATCAAGTCAGCTGGAGAGACTTTTTAATAACATCATCTGGAAGCTATTACTCTCTGAATTGCTGCAGTCCTTAATTACCAGTTGTAAAGTAGTTATGTAGGTAGCCGGTATATTATCTGCTTCTCACGGTTGTTTATGTAGTCCATTCTATTTCTGCACGGGTCTCTCCTGCACAAAAATAGACCAACAGTACAATTTATGCAAATGCTACGTTCCTCATTTTGCTGGGTGTGTGGAGTTATGTTTTTTTGCATCTGAAGATGTATTGTATTCTCATATTGCAAGTGTGGGACTTTGCTTGTGTGTATGTGTGTCAATGTATTTGTTTGTGTGTGTCTGTTTTGATGTATGTATGTGTGTATGGTTGCACCGTACAGGGTGGGAGACCATTAGCCCTTAAAAGTGAACGGGATGAGGATTGCTGATTGATGTGGTATGGGTGGGACTCTAGTGTACCACACACAATGCCCCCCACACACAGCTTCCTCCAGCTGTTTCTCTCGTAGATCTAGTACACTGTATATAATAAGAGTCTGAGAATATTAAATGTATGTCTGCGCTCAATTCCCCTCCTTCCTCTCCCACAACAAGGGAGGCATTACGGTCTGTCCCGGGGGTCCCAAATGTGTTTGTGTGAGCAGCAGGAAGGGAAATAACTGGGGAAAAAGATTTGCAAAGCACTGTGTGTTTAAGTTCTTACAGCTTTCATGCATGGCTAGCAATCCTGTATTCACGCATGTGGAAGAGAGACAGACATGGGTATGTGTGTGTGTGGTGGGGACTTTGTGTGTGTAATTAAAGAGATTGGGGACAAGGACGGCACAGTTCTCACACTCCAAATATATGTATATTTAGCTGCTCTCCCATGGGTACGAGCCCCGCAATTCCTGTCATACCAGGAACGCACACACATAAAAAAAATAAACATCATGTAATACTGATGAGGTCGAGACAGTGCAACAGTACAGGAAAGAAAGTATGCATGAGTGGGTGTGTGTGTGCTGTGCAGTCACAGGAGACTGTGTCCATGGTACAGATGGTACTTCTCAACCCCTGATATGTAGGATCGTGAGGGGAGTATGTGTGTGTGTATGTGTATGTGTGTGTGTGTGTGTGTGTGTGTGTGTGTGTGTGTGTGTGTGTGTGTGTGTGTGTGTGCGCGTGTGTGTGTGTCATAGCGGGGTGTGTGAGAATGTGGGTGAGCAGAGCCACCTTAAAGGAAGGCACACCAGAGACATCAAATGTATGTGTTTGAGGCAGAATTCTTGCAAGGGTAGAATATATTCTTTCATGACACATCGAGTAAATGTCACAAGCTTTGACATAATCATTTGACCTTGATCGATATCAGGGCTGTGGAGAGAGAAACAGGGGGAGGGATGTGAGAAAGATAAAAAGACAGTTTAAGAGGGTTAGGGACCTTATGAGAGTTAAGGAGCGAGGCGTGGCAAGGCATCAGAGAAATACAAACGTAAAGAAAAATACAGTTTAAAATGATAATTGCATTGTAAGAGACAGATTAAGACGGAGACCATGTGAGAGAAAACATGAAAGAGATAATGAAAGGCTGAGCAGCAGAGATAGAAAGATATAGAAAGTGGTGTTTATCTTTTGTATGTAAAGGTTAACCAGTGGGAGCATCTCCCTTTGACATTAACCGGCTCGGGGGGGGGACACACACACACGCACACAGACTATGCTCACTCAGAGGTGGAGAGCAGCAGAGATGTAGAGGGAGGGTAGAGTAAAGGACTTCAGACAAAAGATGAAAAAGTAGAGATATGTTGAGACAGATAAGGAAAGAGTGAAAACAAACCAGGGCAGGAACAGAGAACAACAGCACTGTGTTAAACAGCAAGGAGGTCTGAAATGATTGTCCTTAAGGCAACAGATGATATGTGATCCAGCCCAGTTTGAGTAGTAAAGATAAATGGGTTAAAAGGCTTAAAAATGACCAAAAGACTACACAGGTTTCAAATACAAGGGATTCTGGAGGGGTATTCTACTGACTCAAAACTTGTAGGAAGACCGACTGAATTTTCACTTATTGTATTTCAGCGCTACTGCCAAAAGGGTTTAAATATCTCTGAACACCTGAATGTGTTAGTGGTGTGTCAGAGAGCAGAACATCTTGAATATAAGTACAAAGCTCCATGCATGGAAGGTCCCTAGCTAGAATCTTATCGGGACATGGAGATAATGTGGTACGTATCGCGCCATTAGGCGTCATGCTGGATAAATTATTCCACCCAAAGACCAAAAATATGAGGTCAAATGGCGTGAAAATACTGACAGGATACACACATCCATGGCATTGGACAAACATCTTCTTCTTTTAAAAAACTAAACAATTAAACTTTCAAAAGTGTCTAACTTACAGACTGCCTAGTGTCGAAAAAACAGACCTAAAGGTTACAGTTACAGGTTTTCCAACCCAAAAACACACACGTCCTGTCACTGTACAAACACACACAAACTTGAAGTCAACATATGTTCAATGAATACGTCCATATGCTATAAAGTACACACACTTCTTTCCAACTGCTTCAAATGCAGAATCAGTTTGCAGCTTGTGGCACATATTGCCCTATTGTACAGTATAATCAGCCTAAGGCTTTCTCCTAATGGCACACACCTCGGCTTGTGTGAGCCTGCATGGCGTGAGGAGAGTAGCCGTGCTTAGGCTGCTCCAGCCCTTAGTCACTGGTGATTCAGTGGGTCTCTTCAAGTTAGGGCAGCAAGCCTCATACCTGCAGACACACACATACACCTGAAGTAACATAGCTGTTGTAGCAGTGATGATAGATGCTGATAAATCTTCCAGTCTACATTCACTATGGGCCATCGCTTTTTGTTTGTGTTTTGTGTGTTTGAAGTTGGTTAGTCTAAAATGTTAAAATCCTTGAATGACGCTTTAGCTATGTCAGCAGCGCTGATTGCATACACACACCAAGGAGCTTATCATGAGTGAGGACACTTTGTATCGTAAACATCTTCAGCACGCCTTGGAATGCTGTCACACCGCATCCTGTTATAGTGCGTGAGATCAGGAGGTGGATAAATAAGGACATTTGTAAGTGGCTACTCTTGTTCAATTTGTTGGTAATGAATGACATAGTAAAAGACAAGTATACAGATTCAAGGAATTGCAGGTGATCACTTTTTTTTTTTCATTGAGTTAGTTGGCCAAACTTCCCAAAAATATTTTAAACTTGCCACTTCAAATGCTAGAGGTCTACTATATCAAATGTCACGCCACTCACACCCAATTCACTGGATTATGTGGAGTGCAACTTTTCTAATTTGGTGTGCATGCATGAGAGTGGCAACACGTGTTCTGTCTGTAAACATGCCTGTGTTTTCAAGCTCTGATCTGGCAGAGCTTCAGACAGCGAGGAGGAGTGTCAGGTTGAATGTGGTGGAGGTTTTTTGGCTCAGTGAACTTCTGCCACATGGCTTCAGTAAAAGGTCATGGTCAAAACCACGCCTGGCTCACAAACCGTCACACCCACTTTAACTCCCACACACACACTCACATGTGCGACCAACAAATGGATAGACCAGGCAGACAGGCTGACTTCCTCTTTGGGGACAAGCAGGAAAATGACACCCACTTAAAAAGGCAGAGGGTGACAGACAGACTCACCGACTAGAGCCACAGCACACGCACACCAAAACTGTCTGAAAACTCAGCAGCAGTGAGCCCACAGCCAGACACATAGGAAGACAGAGAGACAGACCAAGAGGGGGAGACAAGAAAGAACAGTTGGTAATAAATCGTGTCTAGACCAACACTAATGAAAGCAGCCAGGCTTTGGTGTGTGTTTGTGTGAGAGACAGTTGTGTGATGTTTGTACAAGCATGTGTAAATTAGTGTTTGATGAATATAACCCTTTTAACGCTTGTCGTGTACTGTTTCCACACTCACTGTCCTTTCTCTTTATCTGTCTCACACAAAAGACACACAACAAGAACACACACACACAAGCAGAGTGTGTTCCTCACAGCTGTAGGCAGCACCATTCAGAGCCACAGCAGTCAATGTCGGAACAGTCTTATGACGTCAATCCTCTAAGATTAAACATGGCCTTTTTGTCAAACTCTGTAACTCTGACCCTCCACCTCCATGCCCATGGCCACGAATGAATAACACAGAGGAGGGAAACTTGAATACTTCTTTCTCTAGTGCCACCACCAGCCTATGGTTTCCATAGATAAGAGATTAAAACAAGTTTTTACAGACTAAATAATAAAAGCAGACTTTCATAACGTTTGCTGACCAAATTTGTTCTCCAACTAGTTTGAACCCCTTTGCTTTACTTGACTGGCATCAACAATGCAAATCTGGCCGTAAAGATTCTTATATATCTGTTTAACAGACTACACAAATCATGGCTTTGTAGTTGCAAAATTGTGAGTGTGTTAAACAAACAAACATGACAAGAGAGTAGTTGTGCTGCTTGGTCGAGCGTATGACATGCATCTTACTCTGTAGGGACACCGTGTCATCAGCAAGGCATCTCCAAACACTAAAGACTGTTCTGTATATGCTGACATACTCATAGCTCAAAAACAACAACAACATTAGAGGCATGTCTAAACTTGCTCCACGCACACACCGTCTGGGAAGTTTGGCCAGAGGCGTCCCCTTTATTTGAGCTAAACAAAATAAACCCAATAGAAAACAAAGAAAAGAAAGTGAACCTTTTGTTGAAGGTGAAAAGAGGATGGATTCTGATTAATATTCACACCAGCAGCAGAGCCTTTAAGAAGCTGTTTGGTGTTCTTGGATGTGCAATAAGAGGTAGGTGTGTTTAAGGCTGCAGGCATTAGCCCAGGATGCACTTTTACTGTCTCTGGTGCTGAGTGTGTGTGTGAGTGTGTGTGTGTGTGTGTGTGTGTGTGTGTGTGTGTGTGTGTGTGTGTGTGTGTGTGTGTGTGTGTGTGTGTGTGT
>NW_011369488.1:0-1313 GCF_000735185.1 Notothenia coriiceps | reverse complement strand
GGAAACACACACACACACACACACACACACACACACACACACACACACACACACACACACACACACACACACACACACACACACACACACACACACACACACAACAACAACAACAACAACAACTCACCGTGCAGGTTTCCAGAGTTTGCGTGGCGGTGGGATCAGCTCTCTCTTGTTGAGGGGTGCGACTCCGAGAGCTGCCTGCATGATGGTGATGAACTTCTTATACTTCATGATAATGCTCATCAATGCTTCGAGTCAATCTGTTGCCATGACGACGCCTCAGCTTGCCTACAGTTAGGTCCAGACTTGCTGTCAGGAGGTGTTTGCGTTGCAGCGCTGAGGAGTGGAGCACGTCGTGTGGAAGCTGAACGCTGCACAGAGGAGATAGAGCAGCAGTGGGAGAAAGCCACAAGACAAAACAGCCATGTACTGATTTATGTTGAAGCATTACTGTTACATAATTCACACAGAAAATCCCACCACAGGAGAATAATAGTGGTACTAAGCCTCTGGGTGCTTAACATGGTAATCCGTGACATCCAGCCTCCTCCCTTTCTCTTTTTTGTAAAGTTTGATCAGGGAGCACACTGTCATGTATCATTACATATGACAACAAAATTGACTGTTTTGATAATTACCATCAGAACAAAGGAAGGCATATTTCTCCATGATCAAGAAATCTGGACAACTACTTGCCAGTGTCTGTGGGTTAACCTGGGGCAGCAGGCCAAGATCATCTTCAGCCTTGGATTCATTACGTTATTACTGAAGATCTGTGGTAAGTTACCTAGCTAACGTAGCTTACCTAGTCATTTTTAATATAGGCCTACTGACAAAACAAACATGAAACAGATTAAATCTGCCAACAGTGACAATTGGCAAATGTAATAAATAATACCCAAACGTCAACAAGCGCGCCGGTCCCAGCTGTGTGCGTCACTTTTTAGTGTCCCCGTTTCCCTTGGCATTGCAGCATTTTGTATTTGCAGCATTTTTCAAAGTGCAGCGCGTTGTAAAATCACGAAATGTAAGAGTTTTGGGACGGCAAAAATAAGAAAAAGTGATATTGCTTTTTGTCAGACTCCTATTATTATTAATAATAATAATAATAATAATAATAATAATAATATACATGTTATATATATAGCGTTTTTTAAGGTGCTTAAAAGGGGGGGGGACATCTCTAAGCGGTTGACCAATCACAACAGAGCATGCTAGCTAACCAATCAGAGCAGACTGGGCTCTGGTTTCAGACAGAGGATGAAAAGCTAGACACTGATATACACCTGAACATCAACAGGAGAGGACTC
>NW_011369487.1:0-3174 GCF_000735185.1 Notothenia coriiceps | reverse complement strand
GGAGCCTAGGAGCGTCCCAACTGCACACCTCGGGACCCTGACCAAGCGTCGCTCCTGGACGTTTATGGAGTGAGAGTGTGTTGCGGTGTGGGGAAATTATACAGATGGCTAGTCTGCCCCTGAAAAATGTCTATGCACCCGTTATTATTAATAATATTAATATATATATTAATTATTTTGTAATCATCTCGCGACCCCCACTCGGGATCTTGAGACCCCCCGGGGGGTCGCGACCTCCACTTTGGGAACCTCTGCTCTAGGAGGAGATTCAGGTGATAAGGTGGGGGGTGTTACCTTGGTTGGTGATTGGCTAATGGTTACACAAGCCAAAAAAAATCGTTATGACATCATAAAGTGGCCAAGAGGGGACACATGTTTATGTATAAAAGACATGAAAAAGTGGATTTTGTATAATAGGTGACCTTTAAGTCTACTAGAATAAGGATTGAGGCCTTATTTGCAAAATTGATGAGTCGGTGATCATTCATTGTTTTAGTTACAGCAGTCTCTGTACGGTGGTTGGACTTAAAACCTGATTGAAATGTTTTAGGGAAGCGTGTCCTCAGATGTTTTAGGGAAGCGTATCCTCAGATGACTTCAGTATGACGTGGTTAGTCTGTAACTTCCGGCCACTTGAAGTCATCTTACTTCTTCTTAAATGTATACACTGACCACACCCTTTATCGTGCCAAAAAGGAATACATACGTTACTTTGTCATTGTCCTCATTGCGACTTTGAAAATAATTTGCAATGTTCAAGCGACGGTTTCTATAAATATATATGGTTAGTCAGCAAACGCAACAGGGGGAAAGAGGAAGGGTTGATTGTCCACAGAAGAGGAAACAAAGGTTTTATAGGGGGACTTCCTATGATCATCAAACATGTGTATGTTAGCAGCCAGCACAGTCTACGTGTTTGAAGTGAGCGTCTAAAAAATGATTATTGTATCAGTGGCCTACTTTCTCCTGTTAGGTAAGTCTGCTGTGTGTGTGTGTCTGTGTGTGTGTGTACATGACATGAACACAGAGGAATAATTCATTATCTATGGCATTTGTTTAGTTTGGGAACCAAATGATTTAATCTTAATGAACATAAAACATGCTGTCCATCACGTTTCTGTTATTTTTAGTGTCTGATGCAACAGGGATTCTTCGAGTCAACACAACCGTCGGGAAATCAACGATACTCCCATGTTTGTTGAACACAAATATAACTGACCTACATAATCTACGATTTTACTGGCAGGATGAAAACAAGAAGGTTTTATACTCTTTTGATAAAGGAACAGAGGTGCCAGAGTATGTGGACAGACTTTATCGAGGCCGGATCACAGCCTTCCATCAGGACATGAGAATAGGACATGTTTCAATCAAACTTGAAAACACAACGATGGAAGATAATCAAAAGGTTTTCGATGTTTTTGCAAAAGTGTTTGAAAGTGGAGGGACAACCAATAGAATCTGCCAACTTACTTTACATGTTGACGGTAAGGAAGAACATTTAACTTTTCACTACAGGATTAATCAGATAGAGGAAAACAAACCATTCTCTCAGTTAAGAAAGGAGAAGCAATGTAGCGTGTTTTCCAAAACGTCTTTTTGACAAAAGTGAAACTTCACTTTCTTTCTCACAGCTCCAAACGAGATCCAGGCCACCATCTGCCCTTCAAACCGGAGTAAGTTAATAGCAGAATTGATTGTTCTGTGTATCCTTTAACCGATCATTTCCTGATTTAAAACCATGGACTGTATACATTTTTGAAGTCTCTAAAATGCTTTAAAAGAGCCGTTGAGTAGACCAATGTATGTGGTGGCCATCTTGACAGTGATGACTCCGCCTAACTCCTGGCTAGCCTTAAAATGGGCAAATAGGTGGATTGTGGGTGGAGCTGAGGAGCAGATAGCTAGCTGTTAGCAGCACTGTAACCCTAAACTGGAAATTAGTTAGCGTATAACTACTTCAGGTTCCCTTACCTCAATGTCAATGGTTTTTTGAATGTGCTTTTAGTTAGATGCCTGAAATAAGTAAGATCTGTCAAAACAAACAAGAGATTTTCCTATTTGGACCTACAACATTTCTGGCAATTGCATTTTCATTTCAGAAATGACAAAATGTATGTTAATGTGGAGATAATCCTGCTAAACAATACGTGTGTTTGCCAAAATCTTATTTTCTGCCTTATTCCATAATCCAATGACATCCAAGAGGGCACTTGCAAAGCTAACTAATTTATTAAAACCTACCGGAATGTATTAAACCCTTCAACAGGAAGTCTGCAATCGTTCTGACTTACCCAGCTGGCCTACCTGGCTATTTGCAACCCTGTTTGTGTCCCTCAAATCACGCTGTGCGCAAAAGGTTCCCTGCAACAACCTCAAGTGAACTGTACAAAGTAGGAGAGACATTTTGTATTGTGAGACAGATGTTAACAAGTTCAAGATACAGAAGGAGTTTACTATTTCATTAAATGTGAGGGTGGAGGGATTAGGTTTGAATTGGGCCTTCTTCAGACCAAAATCACAGGGACACACAGGAAGTAACATTTTGTCAGATTTACTATAAGCCTAATCATGTGGTGCTGCTGACACCTGCTGGACTAACAGTGTATTGCAAATATACCAGAGGCCCTTTTCACAGAACATTTGTTAACATGTCTCAGTAGTAGAGCCATCTGTAGTGTTTTTTAAGTAATGTCTGCTTTTTTTTCCTACTACTGTATGATTATTCAAACTGTCTCATGTGAAAAAGGCCTGTTCTGTTACATATGAAGAGATATTCATTCTACAGGAAGTTTTATGATTGTTAACACTTTAAACAAAGGATTACATTACATGTCATTTGTTAGACACTTTCATCCAAAGAGACTTACATACATTCAATACTGTGGGCAATCCCCACAGGAGTGTCTTGCCCAGGGACACAACGACATAGTAGTGGGGTTTGAACCTGTGACCCCCTAATTCGAAGTCCAGCACTCTATCCACTGAGCCACAGCCACCCTGTATAGCTAATACATTTTTGAATAACTATAATACAAGCAAACAGAGCCAGTAATCAATGAGTGATTAAAATAATCAAAGATTCAATGGCTTTATGTCATATGCACAATAGCTACAGCGATATTTAATATTATATTATATATATATATAGCTATTGTGCATATGACATAAAGC
>NW_011369486.1:0-2559 GCF_000735185.1 Notothenia coriiceps | reverse complement strand
CAATCAATGTTGTGTAATTAACAAGGATAAATCTGGTGTTTTTGAGTTGATGAGTAGTGCAGATATCATTGTAAAATCAATCGACAGTAAGGATGTAAAATCCTCCGTTATCCAATGGGAATGGGCGCTCACATTGCCTTTAACTGCCGCCGACATGGACCGATGCTGTGCTTCCTTGAGCGTCAAATACCGCCGCCGATGGGAATACATTGCAATCAGTTGAAAGCTCTTTGCGTCCATTTATGAAGCTGAAGGAGCCTCTGCGTGTCACAACTGCACGCCAAAGGACGTTGACCAAGCATCGCTATTGGACTATCAGGGAGTGAGACTGCGTTGGCCAGGCGGGATCCCAAGAAGAGGTCTGAGGCTGGAGATTGGCACCCCTTGCTGCTTAAAAAAAGTCTTAGCTGTTCAGGCAACAAGCTCCTTAGCCATGACTTGTTGGCCACCTCCATCTGTGCCTCTTTGAGGGCGGCCTCTATGGCCCCTCTAGATGAGGCTCTCTTCCAGTAATTAAAAATGCACTCAAGAGTGTACTTATGCTCATAAACTCTTGTTGAAAAAAATAAACTGCTGGGTCCATAATGATCCGATCGTACTGTCAGGACATTGGTATGAAGACCCAAACGCAGTACAAACGGGAATCAAGAAGTATTAACAAAAAGCGAGCTTTATTCAAAAGCTGAAAACAAACGAATAAAAACTGAGAAACACTAACCAGGGGCACACGAGGAACATGAAAAAACTCACGGACAGGAACATTTGTAATCACAAGATAAGACAGAGCTAGGGAGGGGAGGTGAAACATGTGGACACAATAAGACAATCAGGCACAGGAGGGAAACTAAAGACAGGAAGACAAACACAGGAAGTAGGACAAGACAAAACACAAGGAGGAAAACATTTCAAAATAAAGGTTGAAAATGACAAATTAAACCAAAACCATGACAACCCTCCTTGACCTGGGTGTAACCTTCGACCCTGTGATCAACAACATCCTGCTCACAAGACGGTATCGTAGGTACTGCACTCAGGTGGCTCCAGTCCTACCTCTCAGACCGATTCCATTTCATCGCCCTCCACAACCACTCCTCTACCACAGCCTCAGTCTCCCAAGCCGTTCCCCAAGGATCAGTACTCAGCCCCCTCCTCTTCATCATCTACATCTTCCCCCTCGGTCCGATACTCCGCCACTTCAACCAGGACTTCCACCGCTACGCCGATATCACGCAGATCTACCTCAGCACCAAATCCCTCCATAACCCACCCCTCACCCACATCGACTCCTGTCTGACATCAATAAAAACGTGGATGCAAAACAACTTCCTCAATTTAAACAGCAATAATACAGCACTACTCTTGATCGGTTTCAAATCCACCTTCAGTAAACTCGCCAACACGACACTCACCATTGATGGCACAAGTGTTTCCCCCTCCACTCAGGCACACAACCATGGTGTAATCTTTGACCACACCTTCTCCCTCGAGCCTCACCAAGTAGTCATAACCTAATATTTCCACCTCAACAATAGTGCAAAGATCCAACCCTCTCTCACCCGCCCCGTAGCTGAACGACTTATCCATGCCTTCCTTTCCTGCTACCTGGAAAACAGTAACTTTCTTCTATACGGCATCAGCACTCCCCTGAATAAACTCAAGCTGGTACAAAATGCAGCCGCCCAGCTCCTCACACACACCAAATCATGGCACCACATCACCACAGTCCGTAAAGACCTTCACTGGCTTCCCGTGTCCCACTGCATCAAATACAAGATACTAGTCCTCACCTACAAAGCCTTCCACCATCTGGCCCCCCAGTATCTCTGACCTACTCACCCCCTACCAACCCCCACGATCCCTCAGATCCACCTCAGCCACTCACTCCTATCCATCCCTAAATCCAAACTCTGCAGCTTCGGACACAGAGCCTTTGCTGTGGAAGCTCCCAGGCTCTGGAAGTCCCTCACAGTATTCCAGTCCCACCTCAAAACTCATCTTTTCTCCTATGTCTACTCATAGCCCTCCCATCAATCCCTTCCCGTTAATTGTCTTTGTTTGTCCTTATTTGTTTGTACTCCCCCCACCCCAACCCTCCGTTAGATTGTAATGCAACTTTGAGTAAGAGAAAAGCGCTATATAAATATAATTTATTATTAATATGAAACGTCAGTTTGAATGATTTCCTGTCAGTAAAGTAGTTAATAAATGAACAGATGATAACCTGCAGCTGTTCTCTCCATCAGATGCCTGTGGACTGGAGCTGGACACAAACACAGCAAACAGGAACCTCAAACTGTCTCACAAAAATAGGAAGGTGACATATGTCAAGGAGGAGGAGCAGCCATATCCTGATCATCCAGAGAGATTTGACTCCTGGGAACAGCTGATGTGTAGAGAAGCTCTGACTGGTCGCTGTTACTGGGAGGTCGAGTGGAGAGTAGGGGATTATATATCAGTGACTTACAGAGGAATCAGCAGGAGAGGAGACAGTGATGACTGTAAGTTTGGAGGGAATGATCAGTCCTGGAGTCTGGAGTGCGTTAATGGTCGTTACTATGC
>NW_011369485.1:0-801 GCF_000735185.1 Notothenia coriiceps | reverse complement strand
AATGTTTGTTGTTTGTTTTTCATGTATTGTATCCTGATGTTTGTCTGTTGATGTCACACATGGAGCTGCTGTGACGCAAGTCAAATGTCAGACTTGATCCGACCATTAAAGTGTTATCGTATTATTGTAACAAAGTATTTGTACTCCACTACTTCCCATCTCTGGAAATCAGCCTTCGCATTATCTTTACACAGCGGAGGGGAATAATACAATAATAAATATCTAACACAGCAATTCAACAACTAGGTGTTCCTCAAGGCTCAACTCTTGGTCCACTTCTTTTTCCAATTTGATTAATGACTTCCTCTTAATTTGTTTTAAATGTTGCGTTAAGCTTCAAGAAGACGATACAGTAGTATACACATATTTTACAGATTTATTCAGCTTTTAAAACAAAATCTTAAAATGTGTTTTTTTTAACACTCGCCAAATAATAAATTCTGTTGACAAATTCAATCTCGTCTTTTTATAGGATTAGTTTTCACTTCCATTATAACAGCTAGAGTTTTTAAAATGAAAAGTGAAATTACTGTTGAGTCAGTCCATTGTATTGCAGCAGAGCAGAGTGACATGGATATGTGTGTGTGTGTGTGTGTGTGTGTGTGTGTGTGTGTGTGTGTGTGTGTGTGTGTGTGTGTGTGCTCAGGCTGAGCTCCGCGGTGTCTCACTATCTCGCAGCAACCAGGAAACAACACCAGTAATCCAATTTACGATGTCCGCTCCTCGAGGTTCAAAGGGCGGAGCAGCGAGCCCCGCAACGTCCCACCAACACGGCACCCAGCACCCCCCGCAGCATTCTCA
>NW_011369484.1:0-1436 GCF_000735185.1 Notothenia coriiceps | reverse complement strand
GGGGGGCACAGATCAGCAAACAGCAGGAATTCAACTTCTACATTTAAGATTTGCCAATTTAAACTTGTGTTTGAACAAATTTCATTTTGCAGATCTTCAGGAATTTGTATTTAATTTTAAACCTGAAAACATTTTTTAATTGCAGATTTAGGAATTTGATCAACTTTCTGAATTTTTACTTCCAACATTTTAATTAATCATGGAAAATGTCAATGTGCAGAAATGAGATTATTCCAAGGAAAAGTCCAAATATTTCTTTGTCAATATTTAATATTTATTTAACACAAAATTATAATTATTTTTAAATATATATTTTTTATTTTTTGCTAATTTATACTCCTGACATGACGGTGATTGACAGAGACATCATTATTCCCTGTGTCAATGAGCAGACGGCGAGCAGCGCCCCCTTCAGGCTGAACACCAAAGGGTTCTTCCTCTGGAGAGCAGGACGTTTATACCCAAATACATCAAATACATTTTATTTTCTAATGTAACTAAACTACAGAGTCTGAACAAGTTAAATAATATCCCTATTTTTCAGATTTGTTGTGTTTTTTTGTGATTTCCTTGCTGTATTTATTTTGTTTTATTTCTATTTTTTTTCTTTCTTTAGACACACATTTATCTTGTAAACCTGACTACAATATTTTTTACATGTGAAATTATTTCAATATTATTATTATTTATTTATTTTACTTTATATTATTTGATTAAACTCCTGTATTTTGCTGTGGTTGATATGGTTGATATTAATTGTACTTAATCTTTTTGTATTTTATTACATTTGACATCATTGTGTTAGTTTGTTTAGATCCTTCTCGCTTTGCAGTTTTCGGCCACGTTCTCACATCCTTTCAGAGCCGCGTCATCAGAGTGCGCTGTGTTGTGTTTCTGCAGAGAGGCTGAAGAGAGTAAACTGTTCTTATTAAACAGAATCCATGGAGTAAAGGTTTGATGGAGAAGATCACAGGGATCCATCAGAGTGATCAGATGCTGACGGTACGTGACGTCATTCACCTGTTCCCGGTTTGTTCTGTCAGAGACGCTAAATCGGTTAGCATGTTGCTAAGTGCTAACAGGCTAACCTGAGACAAAATGTTCTTTAAAACACTTTTTAGAAGTTTAATGTAAGAAACAACGCGAGTCTCAGAGGACGGAAGTAACTGAGTACATGTACTCAAGTACTGCACTTAAGGAGAGTATATTTCCATTGAGGTACTTGTACTTTACTTGAGAATTTCAATGTTTTATGCTTTACTGTTTACTTCTACTCCACTACAATTCAGAGGTACATTATGTACTTTTACTTCTATTAGAGTATTTCTACACTGAAGTTCTTCTACTATTACTTAAGTTCAAGATCTGAGTACTTCTAATTTTACTCAAGTACAAGATCTGAGTACTTCTACTTTTACTCAAGTTTAAGATCTGGG
>NW_011369483.1:0-1354 GCF_000735185.1 Notothenia coriiceps | reverse complement strand
TCGAGATTTTTTGAGAAAAAGTCAGAATTTGGAGAAAAATTCAGAATTTTGGGAGAAAGTTAGAATTTGGAGAAAAAGTCAGAATTTTGAGAAAAAGTCAGAATTTGGAGAAAAAGTCAGAATTTTGACATTTCGAGAAAAAAGTCAGAATTTTAAGAGAAAGTCACATTTTTGAGATTTTTGCCAAAAAGTTAGAATTTTGAGAAAAAGTATATTTTTTCTTTTTGCAACAGCATAAGAGTGCCATAGTTATATATAATAGCCATTTCATTTCTTTGTACTCTTTCTGTTTCTGATTTCATGTGAAGCGTCTTTGAGCACTAGGAAAAGCGCTATAAAAATCCAATGTATTTTTATAGTAGGTTAAAAAAAAATGAAAGAAATACAGATGTTGTTTTGGGGCAAAACAATCAGTTATAAGTATACATTGGTGAGAGAAAACTCACACATTTGCAAGAAAGAAACTCAGCTTAAATTTGATTTGCTACAGTTTAATCATGTAAAACAAAAAAAAACACTTAATGATGGGAAATACATGACGTCTCCTTTTTTAGGTAGAGATATCATTTAGCTTCAAAAACACAATTTAAATCAGGTTCATATTTATTTTTCCTTATTTACATTTTATTCCCAATGTTTATTATAACTCTCATATTTCTGTGCAGGTTCATCGTACGCCCGCAGCTCGGTGGTGACGGCGGTAAAATTCACAATTTCTGACCATCCTCAGCCCATCGACCCGCTGCTGAAGAACTGCATAGGTAAACATGGAGTCAATTACTAACTAAGGATTCAATAAATGTTACCGGCGTGGCTTCCTTCCTTATTTTTCTAAAAGCCACTAGACGCCTTAAACAGACATTTCTAACTCCTTTCTTTCCTTTATCTTTGTGTTACTCACAGTTGAAGAGTTGCTTGGCCTCCGATGGTTTGATATTATGCAACGCTCAAAATAACAAACTTTTACACATGCAACAAAGAAAAGAAGGCCTTTACAGAACAAAGAGGCAAAACTCAAATAAATATTCTTTCTTGCTTTCTTGCTTTGTTAACTTGATCTCTTAAAGGTCTATGTCATGCTTTCCGGTTATCACCCGTCCCCTTGTGTGTTATGAAGGTTTTCTGCATGTAAACGGTCTGCAGAGTCAAGACCCTCAAAGTACACCCTGTAGAGAGTAAAACTCTAACACAGAAAAGACCTCCCCAAAACGCCTCGTTGGAGAAACGTCTCTGTCCATTGATTCTTCCGGGTACCTCATGATGTCATGCGTTACCTGGAACCAAATGGACCAATCCGTGGAGCCGTTACGTTACGTCCGTGGAGCTGTTACGTTAAGCCCCCGCTGATTGGTCC
>NW_011369482.1:0-4135 GCF_000735185.1 Notothenia coriiceps | reverse complement strand
AAGTAACTCAACTCTAACTCACTCACTCAGCATCATCAAGGTTATCTTTAGGAATATGAGCATGTCCACATTTCCAGGTAGAAGCTGGGATGTTTGGGCGTTTACAATATCCCCTGCTGTGGAAAAAACTCTCTTGCTTGGTACTGATGTTGCTGGGACAGAGAGATATGCTTTGGCCATGGGTGACAGCAGTGGGTCAAACTGTGCATTGTCTCTCCACCACTTCAAAAACAATACAGTTTTTGCCAAGAAGGTGAGGCTTATTGACAGGGCGAGATATAAATATACTGTTGGTACTTCTCAATGTCTCTAGGTGTGTACATGTAGCCCTGTAAATACCATGTCCTTTTGTGTTATCTGTTGTTTTATGTTCATGTTGTAACCTACTTGTCGCCATGTTGGACAGGTCTCCCTTGAAAAAGAGATCGATGATCTCAAAGGGACCATCTGGTTAAATAAAGGTTTTTAAAAAAAAAATTATAAAAATGTTTATAAAAAAAAAATCGCGGTATATTTTGTCAGTCTAACGACGGTATTGAGACATCTATTTACCGCGATATCGCGATATTCGATATATCATTACATCCCTAATTATTATTGTTGTTATTATATTATAAACAGGTCAGATATCTCACCTTGATGGCGTAGTTGACCAGTGGGTCCTTGGCGTAGGAGGCGGTGTAGTACACAGCGTCCCCCGCCTCGCAGCACGGTCTCCCGGTGGTCAGCCTGAAGTGAGACCAGCTGTCAGTACCGAATCTCAAGTGGTCCTTCTGACCGGCCATGAAGCGGTCCTCGCACTTTGCTGAGAGCTTCCTCAGTGTGTCCGTGTGGAGCCCCCGGATCCTCCCCACCACCTCGTCCCAGCTGTCCAACCCCCGGTACAGAGCGGGTCTCTGGGCTTTGGAGCCTCCGGCAGCAGCAGCAGCGCCTCGACCCGCTGAACGACCCCTCCCGGCCAGAGACTCCGTGCTCAGATAGGCCCTCCTCTCTCTGCTCGTCGTGGCGCTGGGTGCAGCAGACACAGGTTGAGGAACCAGAGAGGACACGCTGTTAGTGGGGCGGACTTTGTTAGTAGCAGCTGATCTCTCCATAGAGTCCCCGCTCTCCTGGTCATGGACGCGATGAGGCTCGGAGCTGAGGGAGGAGCTCTGGCTGGCCGTCTCCCACGTGGAGTCCAGGTCGTAGATGGGGTTGGCCACGCTCAGGTTGGTGCCCCCAGGGCGAGCCTCAGCCCGGGCTCTCAGGACAGAGTCTTTGCCGGCGAGGTTGGGTTCGGTATTGGAGCGAGGAACGTTCTTCTTAGGTAGAGGGGGTGGTGTTGCCTTCAGGGCCGGCTGGTCAGCAAGGCTGTCCAGATCGATGGAGGCTAACGTATCGTTGGATGCTTTGATGTTTCGGGGTTGTTTCAGTGGGATCATGTTTGCTCTGGATTGACCTACAGGAAAGAAAGATAACAAAATGTTTATTGGATGAACAAGAATCAGTCAAATTCAGAATGATGAAACCAAAGTGCGACCCACATGGTAGTTTGAAAAGGAAATACAGCTTTAATAAATCTGATTTCTCGTTAATACATTTAGATAATGTAATGACCGCTTAGGCAGCTTGCGTTGGTGATTAGTGAACAGAAAAGTACCTTTATTCCCACATTGGACATGGGTACAATTTACTTACTTAGTACTTGGACATAAATACACTTATGTATTTCCAGTTTATGCTACTTTACATTATTGCTCCATAACATTTCTCAGGGGAATATTGTGCTTTTACTTCACTGCATTTCTCTCAAATCAATATTTTTCATGGCAGATTCAACAATTAAATCACCATTATTACCGTTATTAGTGGCATACAAATATTCACTGAATAAATATTGGTCCAAAAAGGCAAACGTTTCAGGATCTAAAGCAGTGCTTCTCAAAGTGTGGTCAGCGGACCACTGGTGGTCCGTGAGCGCCCCCTAGTGGTCCGTGAGTATATTGGTAAAATTTCACATTTGAAACAAAATAATTAATTTGAGTTTTCCGCACTCTCGCGGGAATATCTCCGCAATGGAGCGAGCTTAAGTTTCACTTTCGATTGCATGATATAGCCCATATATTTTGCATTGGTTAAGTGGTCCTTGGTATGAAAAAGTTTGAGAAACACTGATCTAAAGGGTCTTTTTTTTTGCCGTCAAAACTGAATAAATTGGACATGTTAATACATTTTTTTGATCAAATGTGAATAACTGAATGTCACCTTCCAAAAGACAGATCAGAAGTCTTAAAGCTGAAAGCATAAAAACCACACTGAATGTATCCTACTCTCTTTTGCCACCAGTATTCCCCTGTCTGCCACATGGTGCTTCCAGCCGCCCGCTGGCTTGCTGCCTCTCTTACAGACGAGAGGCTGACACAAGGATTTATGCTGCGGCACGTGAGAGAACTAATGGCCCTGAGGAAAATCCAAGCCAGAGAGCAGGACAGCTGGGCTCAAGTCGCCCCTCCAACCGTCCAGCTGCTCAATCTGCAGTTGTGTTCAGCGGCGAGGCTTAAAGAGGCAGCGTAGAGCGCATCCATCAGTGACCTTATTTCTCTGGGCTGGTGGTGGGAGGGAAGTGAAGGGTTGAGGGGTTGATTAGACTACCTCCATGTTCTCTTGAGTCAAGGACCACAGAGGCAGATGTGTCAGAGACAAGCTGCGATATGAAAAGATCAGACGGAGCCGTGCCAATTGCATTGTGGGAATATAACAGCCTCATAGTTTTAATTGAGCGGGTGTACGAGGTCACAGACAACCCTACTGCACATCTTTAAACTCACCAGGGAGTAACCCGGTTTCTAGGATCACGATGAGAGTGTTTTAAGATGTCTTTCAAAGTCACATCTTTTGCCAAATGGTCCTCCATCCCTACGATGAAGGCCTTTCCTCGAACAAATGCCTTTCAGAAATTCTTGTTAAACCCAAACGAGTGACTCATCACGTGTGCTTGACGCTGACATCATTTTTAAGAAAGCAGACGGAGCCTTAAGAAAGAGCAGTCAGGGTAAAGTAAATGAGTCTTGGTAATCCTCCCTGGAACGGGTCTATTTAATGTGTTCCTCCACCAATCTGCAGTAATCCATCCAAGAAACAACCTCCCTCTTCAAGTCAGAGGCAACTTCTATGGCAGCAGTGTGGCTGTAACTAAATGCCATCAGACTAACTCAGTTTGTGAATGTAAAAAAGAAATACTTTAATGTTCAGAAATAAAAAGTGATGGTTAAACAACCTGCTGGGGGGGACAGAAAACCCCACATGGCTAAGTAATGTGCTAATTATTATTTTTCCCATATAGTTTAGTCTGTTATCTTTCAATTTGATATAAAAAAAATGGGCATCAAAATGTTTTCAGAGCCTGAATTGGACGTCTTCACATTTATTTTCCTTTATACTGAATACATAGTTGGGAAGTATTCTCCCATTACCAAACATTATCAAACTGTGTTCCATTATTTCTATTTTAATACACTTTTCATTGTAAAGGGCATTTAAAAATAATACAAAAGGCTCTTAGCTTATTCTTAAGGAATATGAAATCTAACCTGGTTTCCAATCTTTGATCAATTATATCATACCTAAAAAGCAAAAACCTCAAAATAGTGTTAGTGAAAAGTTGTGCGCAGTAATTGAAACAGAAAACAACGTCATTATTTTCAATTTACAACACAGTGATGCTCAACTGAACTTCTGACCTGTGTCCTTCTCCATGGGATGAAAGAGTGTCAGAATCTTATCCGGATTAAAAGGATGATTGTATTTTCTTCTCCTCGTGATCAAAAGCCTTAAGTGTCTGAAACAACTCCTTCGCCTTTGCTTTCTATTACCTCAATCCAAATTCTGAAAAACGCACTCAGACAAATTGCTATATATAGAAATTCCAGTTTTGAAGACAATCCGTTTGCAACTCTAGAGCACAATATAATGAGAAGCAGACGAAGGAACTTGTTGCCGTAGTGATTACGGTACTGTTCAGTCCTCATGGTTCAAATATATATCTGTTGTAATTGATTGTCTTTTATTGTGATTGTAGCAATGTGTTTTTATTACATGTACAGCACTTTGGCTCGACCAAAAATCGCTTTTAAATGTGCTTTATGAATAAAACTTG
>NW_011369481.1:0-6980 GCF_000735185.1 Notothenia coriiceps | reverse complement strand
TGCTCCGACCCTCGGTCCTGACGGACTCCAACTTGTGTTTATTAATCAAACAAACAAATAAACACAAGCCACAATTTTAGATGCGGGTTTTGTTAAACTAATACGTTTGCGCCGTGGACCAACACTATACATTGACGGGGAAGGGGGTAGCAATAAAGATAACACCTTTAAACAGTTACACAACATAACAGAAATAATATCGATAGCAGCATCCCTAGCAACCACCTTGGTAACAATGAAAACGTTGTATAGACACAATTTCCTGAAGCAATCTTCGTAATAATTAACAAACTAAAGATCATGTACATCCACTGCACACATAATCTGAAACAACAATTCATATTTCTCGTATCAAATGACATCCAAACGCATTTTAATGGCCAAACTAACCGTAAAATAGGCATTTTCCACCGAGAATAAAACGAAGTTCGGCCATGTTTTTTTTTCTGCAGGGAGAAATTTGAAGATCACGTGACATAGACGCCAGCCATTGGAATGAATGGTGAAAAAAAACGTAGGGATCTTACAATTTCAGAGGCGTTTTTGTAGAAATACTATGTCCCAAGCGGTGGCGGCCGGCCCATAGGGGCGCTAGGGGCGCCGCCCCCCGTCTTCCCACATGTTTGATTGTCATTAAAAATTAAAAAGTTGGTATCAAAAAATAGTTGGTACCCCCGGACCGCCCTAGTATGGTTTTGTCACCATTTCCATAGCCCCACCAAAAATATTTTCCACCAGCCGCCACTGGTCCCAAGTTGTGGACGAACGTAGTTATTACACGTTTTTTTATGAGACTGGGTTGGAACTAAACATGGAGAGGCAGTGTTGAGGTATTTAGCTACAAATGTCTGGAATAAACTTCCAGAAAACCGCAGCTCAGCCACAACTCTCAGTAACTTTAAATCAAGAAGAAAGACTTTTCTTTGTGCAGCTGCGATAACATAAGCACTAGTGTGTGTCCATAATGCCTTTGAATGTGTCTTTGATAATGAGCTGAAACTAGTTTTGTGTTTGTGGAGAGGTTTGTTATTGTTTTTTCTATCTGGGTGTGTTTGTGTCAGGGGGGTAGAAGGTTGGGCAGAGAGGGGAGGGAACAAAATGATTGACAACGGGTCTGGAGCAGGGTGGTCTGGTGGAACGGCGCCTCAGCACAGCTCAGGACACACGGCCACACACACACACACGGCCACACACAAAAACCTTGCAAGAAGCCTAAACACATGAGCATTGAATCACTTTTTCTCCCATACAAAGACACACACACACACACACACACACACACACACACACACACACACACACACACACACACACACACACACACACACACACACACACACACACCACACACACAACGTGTCTCCCTCTGACAGCCCTCAACAGTGGTCAACACACACACACACACACACACACACACACACACACACACACACACACACACACACACACACACACACACACACACACAGAGAACACTAACACACCACAGTGAACTCTTGACAGAAACATCCTCCCACTCTTCTCCCTGCCAAAGTGCTGGCTGCATGACTACCTATGCATGGTCACACACACACACACACACACACACACACACACACACACACACACACACACACACACACACACACACACACACACACACACACACACACAGAAGGACAGCTCTGCTCTTGGCCAGGTCAATGGTTTGTGCTACAGAAACACCTTAACTTGTAAAAGCCAAAGGATACCTTCACTCTCTCCTCAAACTGTCCATTTGTTTCTGCTCCTGCACTCTGTCTCTCTCCACTGCACAACAACATTTCTCAACCCCAGCAATTCAATTCTTCCTCAACTGTTGTACATGCAACTGTAATGATGAAAAGTGCCATGCATCTATGAGTCATATGTATACGAGTCATCTATATGGAACACACATGGGGATTTTAAATACTTCTGGCTATGCAGATGCATAGACTGGGCTTCAAAGGTGTACAACACCTTTACTCCACTGAGGTGCCTTTAAAACAGTACTGATTGATTTCTTCAGAAATCCTGCATTCTTCCAAACAGCAGCGAAATGTATAATGATACAGCAAAGATACACATAAGATTAGTGGGGTAGTTCTTGGTTAAAGGGATTCTGCAGTTCAGGCCTATACTCCAGACAATCTATTCTAATTTGTATTTTCCTTTGATAGTGCATCCTTTTTAAATCATACAACAATCAACATCATTTCCATGATATGAGTTTTATCTAATTGATTCTCATGTTGCTGTTTACCATTTGGCCTGTAGCAGCTAGTTCAGCTGTTTTAATCATTGCTCAAAATATGTTTGTTTAATTTGTTGCATCCTTTTATCTGTGGCATCACAAATCAGATTCCCCCATAGGGAGCATTCACATTTGAAGTTATCAAATGCTCTTTATTCTATAGGGAAAACTGACCCAAAGATAATTCATATCACAGACGCCCAAACATGCTCAGATATTTCCCCCTGAACCAATCCAACATGGGTTGCTTTTAAAAGAGCCTCAAATATTTTACACATGAATTGGTGAGATTAAAATCTGCACTTTTTGGAACAAGGCAAAAGAAAGAGATTCACTTTCCCATCCATTGGAATGACATCAAAAAGGACCTTTAAAAAATGTGACCTTGTCTCCGTCTCTGATTTTAAAGTTCCTACTTGTGTAGCGCTGCAAATTAGTCCCATCTCCAAAGAAAGACGGTTGGACTGCATACAAGAGGCAAAAAAAAGGTTAAAACCTGAATAAGTTGGCAGCTGTAATGTGATTGAAATCCTTATCAAAGCAGTGTTTACCACTGTCCATCACTGAGAAAGAAAACATCAAAGCCTTTAGAAACTTTTGAAAAGTAGCCCTTCCTTTTAAAAAAGTTAAAAAAAAAGGGTAGGAGAATAATAAACAAGGCCACTCACTTAATACACCATTCTTACACTTTAACACACCCGCACATTTTCTTTAAAGAGATAGAGTGGGAGACTCAATTATGCTGTGTTAATTAAAGCCACTACTTAAACACATGAAGAACGAAAACACACTTGCACACAAACATCTTTGTTGTCACTGACATTGGGTAGGGGAAGTATGCATGCGTGTTAGATTTTCTTCGTATTTTTTTATTTTAAACTTTGTCTAAAATTGGGAGAAATTTGTCAACCAACGAAATCTGTTCATTTTTTTGAATAAACTGAAAAAACCTTGACTTTAATTAAATGCATTTTGTCAACAGAGTACACAAATGTAATTAGTTGGTTGAAAGCAATAATATTAAGTTGAACCTAGTATAAGTGCTTTCAACTAACCTACTGTAATACAAGTATAATAGAGGTAATGCATTTAATTAAAGCACTTCACAGCGGCACGCAACAAAAAAGCTGAACCAATTCAATTGTATCTATTTTGGTATTCAAAGTGTTGACTCACAGATCAATGGTTTGACCCCAATTTTAAAGTATCTGCACTCGCTAGTGAGTATTTTATTGTTTTTTAATATCCTAATGGTCTTTGTCCCAGCTATTTATCATATTTTCTTTTAACCTATCAACCTTCTCCCTCAGGTCTTCTGGTAATGGCCTTTTATCGTACCCTAAATTAAAACAAAGACCAATGGTGTCTGTTATCATTCATTTTGTTAAATTATTACGGCCCACGACTGTGAAAAACAGGGTTAGGGTTAGACCTGAGAGCGGCAAGTAAAGAAGCACCTTTTTAATTTGGCTTTTGAGGTTTTCTTTTTAATCCCAACGTTATCTGTTACTCATCTTATTCCCGAGGAGGCATTGTTTTTACTTTGTTTTTGGTTTGTGAAGCTCTTTGTGTCACCTTCTATGTGGGAAAAGTTGTGTTTGATTGTATTACAAACCATACTATTGAATATAACTTGGGCCTGGCCCGACTCTGGGTTAGTGTACCTAAGACCTCAAGCCTCCACTCAAATGGTTCCCTGAGAACCCATCAGTTTATGTTAATCCTCCAACTCGGTCATTTCTCGACTTTCCTCACACCAAAAAATGTGTTTCCCTTTCCTATGTCTTTGTTCTTCTTCCAGTCAGTCTGCATTTTCATGAGCTTGGAATAATCTCTAAACCAAACCACGATTGAAGATGTTTTCTCTCTAACACAGGCCTTCTCTTGACACGCTGTTAATTCAGAGGACAATTAACATGACCAACACTCTGCTTAACAGCATCAGTGGTTTTCTATTCAGTGGGCTGACAAGCTGCTACAATAACGCTCCTTGATTTGTTTTTCCGGCATACAGTCATAATTAAGGTCTTTGTTTTTCTCAGTTTGTCTTCCACCTACTCTTTCTTTCCCTCTTTTCCTCTTGTTATATAGAGTGAGAAGTCAATTTGTTTTTTCTGGTTTATTGCTTGTTGTTGCATTTGTGATGTTCCTCTTTCTTTTAGAGGACACAATATCAAATCCTACATTTTGATGCCAACCTCTCATGCAGTTTTGCAACCTTAGTTTCCTAAGTGTTGCTTCCTCATTTCTTCTCTCCTTTTCTCATTCAGTCTTCCCTTTCCCTCTTGTGTCTGCAAAAATCCAACATTCACTAAAGCTCATTGTACTGTAACTGACAGTCAGCTTGCCCATGCAGAACACCCTTGTGCTTTTCCATATAAACATTTTGAGTATAAAAAACGTTGTCCTTCAAAGGAGGGAAAGCAAATAAATAACTGTCTATCCAAATGTTACATGATTGCACAGTGACTGATTGAAACAACACATTCTCTCTGGCATACCAAACACCATTTTCATTTACATAAACTCAAGCTTTAGTCTTCATTGTGTAAAAGTACTAGTGAAAACACATATAGTTAAGAAGCAATATATAGAGGTAGCCACGACACCATCAATGTACAACAATGATATAAACTTCTAATGTGAAAGTAACTGGTGCAGCACAATACATCAGATTTTCTTTCATTTAGAACACAAAGACTGAGTGAAACTGATAACTAATGTACAGTTACAGCCCACAATTTCAGAACCTCCATGAAGACTTGATACTGAAAACAATGATTTGGCCAAAAGACCTCTGAAGAAAGCAAAATTCAACACAGAGGAATCTCCCGTTGAAATACTGGAGATACACATGCTGTAATACACACACAGAGGCAGTCTGAGTATGGCAGATACTGTCAAATCTACGAAATGGATCAGAAATAGGGGCGTAACGGTATCCGTATTCGTCCCGTACCGTCACGGTTCGGAGTGGGAAAAAAGTCTGTCACTGACTAAGGGCAGAATTCACTACACTATATATAATCCAGGGGGCAGTATTGCGCTCAAAAGCAGTTTGCCAGCCGCCCTAAAACAACAAATGAAGAAGAAGAAAACACAACAAAACGAACAAAATACAAGAAGAAGAAAAGTTAGTATGGCGAGTTCAGATAACACACAGGAGCTAGAAGAACCACCTGCTTCTTTTAAATCAGCTGTGTGGGAACATTTCGGGTTCCCTGTGGACTACAACGATGGAGTGTGAGTGGTGGAGCGGGAGGACAGTGTGTCAGCGTTGTTCGACAGCGGTGCGGCATACTAATGGTAACACACGCCAAACATGCAAAATCATATCAGAAGGCATCACCCAGATTTGGCAATCACCGGAGCCCGGCAAAAGACAACAGCAGTTCAACAGCTTATCCCTGCTGTTTTTAAGACGCCAATACACATGAAAGCCAAGAGACCAAAAAAAATAACGGAAGCACTATCTTATTATTTATTTTTGTAATATTTTCAAGACATTATTTTTAGTTTTACAGCTTGATGAACCTTTTTGTTTGACATTATAGATAATATGGCCATCTGAGTTTGTGTGGTATTGTTTGTGGTTTGATTTTAACTGTGTAATAGAGTGGCGAAGTCCCTCCCCTTCCGGGGGAGCTCCATGGGACCTTATTTCAGAAAAATTATGTATTGAAGTCAATGGAGAGAGAAAGATTATCTTTCGATCCCGTTTGAATTGTGCCACGAATTACACATATGATGTTTGTCAATTTAAAAGATAAAAGTCAAGTAAAAAAAGTAAAAATGTGTCGTAAAACTGAGAAGTAACACATGTTTGTGTGTGAAGCGCTCAATGAACTACATCTCTGGTCTCACAGACTCTCACAACAACACACGTCACCAAGATCGCCGTCACTACTGTCTTGTCAAAAAAGGGATTGACTACTATCAATACCACCACAATGAAACACGTCCAGAAGAATGTCATGCAAAGCTGCCTGCCTTCCTTTGATTCTCTCTGAACTGCCTGATCTTTTTAATGTTTAATGTCAACCATTTGTGCAGATAGCATGAAGTAGAACAGATCGCCGGTGCTAGCGTTAGCATTTCTCCCCCGGGCTTAAATGGTGTATTATAGAATGATCACACCGGTGTGACAGTACTCTTCAAAGGGTTCACGAAATATGACTACTACTCTTACTGTTTAACATTTTGGGTTACTTCATGTTACTTCATGTTAAGGCTAATAAAAATGACAAGGCTAAGACTGTAACGCTAACTAACGTTCTTGCTACAGCTAGGTAGCTAACTTGATCCATCCACTCCTGGTCCTTTCATCAGACGGGAAGCGGAAGAATGAGCAAGACCCATTGCTGGTATGATAACAACCTGGTACTAAGCACACAGGCATCTTGTTAAAGTTATCTTATGTTAGCTATCTCTTATTTGGTGGAGGAAAACAATTGTGACATCAGTTATGACATCACTCTGGGATTTGTAGTCTTTCTAGTTGCGTATTTTTCATAGTCTTATATTTCAACAGTTTTACGACAAACTGTGACTTTTTGACATGGAAATGATTTTTTTAAGATTGACAAACATCATATGTGTAATTCATGGCACAATTCAAACGGGATCGAAAGATACGTTTTCTCTCCCCATTTGACTTCAATACATAATTTTTCCGAAATAAGGTCCCATGGACCGGAAGTAGATGGGCGTGACTTCGCTACTCTAT
>NW_011369480.1:6695-13298 GCF_000735185.1 Notothenia coriiceps | reverse complement strand
AGTTGGCGTGAGCTGTCTTAAAATGCCTTCTCAAGTTGTACTCTTTACACACCGATAAACACTCATTGCAGATTAAACACACGGGCCTCCCACTGACATTTACACACAAGTACTTCTCTTTCCACTCGCTGTTGAATTGCCGGTTTTCGGTGTCAACCTTTCGTTTTTTCTAACGTAGAAAGAGACATTTTGATATCCAACTATGCTGACCAGGTTTGATTAATCGTACCATTGGCGCGAAACCGTCGAAGGTGCGCGAGCTTGTAGTGAAGGGCCGCGAGTGACAGGAGTTGACAGGAGTTGACAGGAGTAAATGACAGGAGTTGCTAGTAGGTGGGTTCGAAACCCGAGCCCGCCAAAGTTTTCAGGCAATGTCTTCCCCTCTATCTCTCAATGTAACACCCTCTCAGGAATAAAGGCACTCTGGCCCAAAAAAAAAATGTTAAATTCATATTTTTTTTTAATTAAACTTTTAAAAAAATTTTTTTTAACATTATACTCAAAGGGCCAGTAAATATCACCCAGGGGCCGGATTTGGCCCGCGGGCCGCCAATTGAATAGCCCTGACGTAGAGTATGTCAACAGAGTGGAGCAGGAATGATTCCTAAACCTGGAAACTAGTTAGCATTTTGCCACTTTTAGACTCCAACGTCTTGGAGTACATTTCTTCTGGTTATATTCACAAAATAACATCTGTTAACACAAGTTTACGAGATGATCACGTTTTTTTCTACAAAATAAAATACGTCAGTTAATATTCCACTTGTAATTGTCGGAAGCTTCTGTGTGTCGTAAAAACAGAGTTACCAACAAGTTGTTAAATGAGTCTACTGAACGTCATCAGGGCGAACATTAGCCGCCTTTAGCCTAGCAGTGATATCAAGTCATGCCAGCGTGATGTAGTTCCTTCAAAGCCGTTAGCAATGTATTTCTGCCGATAGCACTTAATATGTTAATATTTGGAGCAGCGTTTCCGCCAGGGGGCCGTCTTGCCGTCAAAAAATATTAATAATTCGAGAGAAGATTAAGAGTTTTTATCGCTTGAAATTACGAAAAGGAAACAGGACAAGGACATCCCTCTGTTGGAGGGGCAAAGGAGTCTGGTGGGATTCTTGTCGGAGTATTGAAGATCGTTTCCCCGACATCGAAGGTGCCTGCTACAGGACAACACGGAACGTGCACGATTTGGACGCGCTGAGCGGGGGGGTTTTTAGTGGAGCACGCGCGTGAGCTGCGAGCACCAGAGCCTCGCAGCGGCGAAACTGAGGCTCCGTGGTAAACTGTGGTAACATGAAGAGCCGAAACAGCCGGCGCTTTAAGAGAGCCGAGCCAAATGATCCGGCTCACTAACGTAAAAAGACAGTGGGCCTATCTATAAGGGACGGCTCAAGTCAAAATTCAAAACAACCCCCCGCTCTCGGGGTGGACGCCCTCTCAGCCCTGGTCTGGCGGAAACACTGATTTGGAGATTATCCTCCTGAACAAACGTGTAAAGTGTGTTGCCACAGATTTCAACTTCTGCAATATTCCAAAATCCAATGGAAAAATCCCATTGCGACCTTGTCAAGAAAGCCCTTGCAATGCTAATTTCTTGGTCTGTCTACAAAATCTGTTCTTGTTCCATCAAATTGAATAAGAAAACAAAACAAATATTAACAGCAAGAGCATATTGTCAACAAAAGGTATCGAAACCAAATTGCCCTTTTGTCTTTCCCATAACCCGCCACTCAACAGGTGGACTAGTAAATTTAAACCACACCATGTGACAATTGCAGGAAGCGCCTAATTACAATGCTCTGTGGTGTCAACAAACAATGATAATAATAGAAATAATCAGCAACTGTGAAATAAGCATTTTGGCTCCTACATGTCATTCATTATGCTTAAGGGGGTTAGAGTTGTATATCAAGCTACATATAGAACTGTAGGTTTTTTTATATTTCCATGTAGAAACCACGTTGTAGTTATGCATGTTAGATGATGTTTTCAAGAATGTAGTCCACTTACACTGACCTGGGACACAATCTAAACTGTGTGTGAACCCTACTAAAACAAAGACAGGTCATGATCTGGTTCACTGTGCCACCAAACAGAAAGCATTTCAGATAATATGGAATACTTAATTATAGCATTGATCACACATAGAGCTCAGAGTAAAGAGCACAGCTGCTGCTGACCGTCTGCGTGTATGAAGTGGGTCATTCTGGGCAGTATGGTGGTTAATCTCTAACCACAGTCAAACACCCTCAACACACACTCGCACGCACACACACTTCATAGTATAACCGTAAGTTAATGAGTTATGAGCCTCGGAAGGCCACTTAATATAGTTAAGGATAAGCCGCAAGAACACACACACAGACACACACACACACACACACACACACATACACACATACACTATATTCAGCTGTTGATATGGGGCTAGGCGTTGGCTTTCCAGTGTCTCCTCCCAGCCTCCCAAGTGACAAAATGTTTGTGTGTGTGACTGTGTGGGGGGGTCTGTTACCTCCCTTCTGTTTTGTCTCTTTTGTACAAAGCACAGTAACCTGATATCACGATGCTCTGAATACCGACTCTTTTCACACTCTTGCTGTGTTTTCTCCTAACTGTTCCACCTACATGCTGGAAGAAACGGATTCAATGCTAAACAGAACATTTGTAAAAGACATTTGTACCCAGTAAAAAATAATAACTCCATGCTCAGGAAAGGGGGAAATATAATTTGAGACAGACAGGTATGAGTGTCGGTGATAATAGGGCTGTCTGAGTGGGGCAGGTGTGAAACTCTGGCTCTTGTGAGAGACATTGTATTGTTGTGCAGAACTCTCCTCAGCTCTCTTTTCCTCCAGCTCCTTTCCCCCGTCACTTTAGTCCTCCTTGGTTACCGTGGGAACTGCGGAACAAAGCCCTGTGCCTATGTGGGATGTTTTGAACTCCATATCCTCTGGCCTGCTTTGAACACACACGTATACACAGACACACACCCTCGGCAGATTGTAATACTGAGAGTGAATTGATGCATGTTTATGACTGTGTGTGTGTTGTTGCTGACCCTGGTCAAACCTGTCCACAGTGCTTTATCGCCCAAATAACTGCCATCCACTGTGAGGAATGACTGCAGTTTGGTGTTTGTGTACTGGGTGCCCATTTAGATTTTTGATCCACTTAATGTACTGGTTGAGGCATTAAATTCAGAAATCCTTCACTTTCTGACGTCATCTCTTTTGATTTCAATGAGACTTTCCTGCAGGATAACCTATGAGAGTGTAAGAGCATGCTTGCTGAACAAGAATGACTACATTATAACGTATTGGGTTCTCCCTTCCCTGTAGTGTGTTCTATAGGTTTTTCTGTAAATGCTCTGCAAAGGCTCAAATCCCTGTGTTTCTCTCTAGTGACATCACTATGTTACACTCTTTCTAATGGCTAGTGCTCCAACCCACTGTACTTGATATGCTAAGGGACAGGCAGTTAACCAGAACAGACTGGGCTCTGGTGAAAAGGGTGAAAAGAGAAAATCTAGCTCTTTTTGAACATTAAAGCTTTAAAACAAGTCACAGTTGAGGCACCACATTTCAATATGAACCTGTAAATGAGCATATTAGGGCCCCTTTAACCATTTAGGATATCGTGCATGCGTGGGTCTGTTAATGTGAACATCCCCAGGCTTTTTGACTGGTAGAGGGTTTCAGCTGGGGGCTCAGAGACAGAGTGATAATGTTCCCTTTGTCAATAGCAGAACACTCAAAGAAAGCAGAGGAGTTACTATGGAGGAAGGAATGAGCCTTCCCTTGTCTGCCTGCTTCTGTCAGACTGTCTTTGAAAACGATCCGGCAGTAACATTTGGCAGTAGAATATCTTAAGAGCAACATATAAGACTTCGGCTAAAGGAAATGTAACATTATAGGTAATGCTTTTGTACATAACTGTGAGGCACAGAAGCATACTTATTCTCCGTTTGTTTTTACACATTTCATCCAGACTTTACACATTTGGCCAAAGCATAGATTGTCCTTTATTTGATTGTCACATTTAGATTAAGATCATATTGCAAAATGTGATTTCAAACATAACTGGCATCGCAGTAAGAGTAAGTGGCTTTAAATGTGACACATATCAAATATTGCCTTTCCCATTTGATCCAAAGCCTTGATATTCCTAAAGCTTTGTTTCACATATTGTGTCACCACTGCAGATCAGTTGTTCTCAGGAGGAGAGGGACATGTTGGGATTTAGATTTAAAGCGGAGAACATTGGTCACTCGGTTTAAGTGCGATCTGCTGTCAGTTGCCACCATTTGATTGATCCCGGATTAGAAATGTGGCACGATATAGTGTGTGTGTATAAATGGGCCATGCTGTATTGATTATCTGGTGTCAGCTTTTAGTATGACATGTTGCTGGTGATGTTGCGGGAGAATATGTATTGATCTGAATAGTCACTAGTATACATGCAAACTCATTGAAAGTCCAATGAATGCCTATTGTGATCATCCTTGACCTCCAGGCTGTGTGTGTGTTCCATGTGTGTACACTGCCAAACCGTAGCGCCACATGCGGGTCCAGGTGGTATACGAGAGTGTAACCAGATCTGCCTCATCTATCATTGAAAAGCAGCGAGTAAGCACTAAGCCTGGCATTAAACACATAACATAAAAACACCAACCTAAACATACAACAGAGCTATAGATTCACGTATCTCTTTCCTCCGCCTTCTAATAACTGCTAGCATCAAATATTGATGCTACAATTCTAATGGATAAAAACACAATCATCAAACTATGAAATAAGACTTTTATTGCTGAATATAGTACAGTTATTTCACACCATGATTGATTTAGTTATTCAAACAGCAGTGAACTATATTACACTTTTGTTAGATTCTGCAAATGAACTAATATCAAATATGCTGAGTCTAGGGATGCACCCATTTATCAGCAAAACATTGGAAATGGCCAATATTTGTGTTTTCGACTACAATCGGCTGTCTTCTTTCTTTATAGAAATATAGGATATTGGAGAATTCATCCTGTTTCAAAGATTTGACACAATTGAAGAAATAGAGCTGCAACAAGGAACAGGGAGCCGTAGGTGTACAGCAGTTGTTGAAAGAAGAAACCAATCAAATCGTCACATCATGTCACATGCAGTTCACTGTGATCCAATGCATGATGACCGTTGGCCTCCTTCAAACAGAAAGGCTCAGACCTCTGTGTCTTTAGTTCCGTTAGCTGTTATCCCAGTTAGCTGTATTAGCCATGGACAAACAGCTCATCTTTCACACTACTATGTCTGCATGGTATCCTCCTGCAAAGCTTTAGGGCAAAGAACAGCTCAGCCTAAATTGGTCATTTTGTTTAGCTTAGATGAATACAAGTTTAGCCAAGACTAACTAGAGCTATGACTGACTAGATAAGTCTGAGAGGGCTAGAATATATAAAGCCTTTTTGATTGTTTATATAACATTTGGTGTTATCACCAATGTAATATATAGGACACACTGAGGGAAGAATCTAAGAAGAGCAAGCTGCTTTTTTCTCTTAGAAACATGTCATGGAAAATGTCTATTGCTCTTTAGCAGTATATTCAGTGTTTAGATAATAGGTGTCATCACATACTCTTGTGTTTCAGCTGAGTGGCTTTAAAGACATCTGGTGGCCAGCCTACATGTTTTATTCACATAGTGCACTGACAGTAGTGTGTGTGTGTGTGTGTGTGTGTGTGTGTGTGTGTGTGTGTGTGTGTGTGTGTGTGTGTGTGTGTGTGTGTGTGTGTGTGTGTGTGTGTTAGATAGAGACTGATGTGGTCTCTCATTACCTGCTGGTGTATAGGCCAGTGTAACAGTATCTGCACCGCTAAACACACTACCTTATACCTGCTACTTGGTTATAACCGTAATGTAAAGTCATTATATTAACAATAATGAAGCTTTTTTTCATAGCACAACAGGATGCAGCTCAAAGTACTTTAACAATTCAGCACAAGACAAAAGAAGACTTTCAATTTGAGTCAGAGGTTAAAACATTTCAGCACACATTCAGCATGTGTACATGATACCTTCATGATCCCAAGAAAGTAAGAGCAAGAGAATACATCCAATCAAATAGCCTTAAAGTAAACAACAAATGACCCCCTCGGTAAAAGTAAGGCAGAAATAAGGCAACATTTATAAATATGTAAAAAAAAGAAAAAAGGGAATGTTGCTAATTAAAAGCAAAGAGGGAAAAAGTATGCTTCCAGCTGGAGTCTACAATAATTCTGCCTCTAACAGTTAAGTTCTCTTCTAAATCTAGGGGTACAAAGGGAAGTAACAACACACAAAATAACCGGGCGAAAGAAAAAGGAGAGGAAACTGAATGCTGAAGCCACAGTGAGGTTTTAATTAATACAAAAGTAAACAGGCTCACCAGCCAAATTGCAAAACAAACTTAACAGGTTAAACTAGGCCTCACATGCAGCCAGAGGAGAAGGAGAGAACAACTGCAGCAGAGGTTGCGCTAGACTTTTCCGCTGCCCGTCATTTTTAACGGACAGGATCGTAAAATCTCCGTCAAAATCCATTATTACCCGTCGGTCTGTACGCAACTGACAGGGGGGGGGG
>NW_011369480.1:0-6490 GCF_000735185.1 Notothenia coriiceps | reverse complement strand
ATAACACCGGAGCCTTGCTGCGGGGAAACTTTGGCGGTGTTCTGAGTTGTTCTAATCCGTCAAAATGACGGACTGCTTTCAGATTTTTTCGTCATCGTCAAAAGAATTCCGTCATATTCCACACCCACCGCTTCAGAGACGGAAACACCCACACCCACAGTACTGTCACAGACAGACGCAGAACTTAACTGCAACTCACCACTCTGTCGCATCGCAACCGGGTGCCGGTCTTTTGGCTTTTCCACAGCAGCTGCCAACTGCTTCTTCCGAGCTACACACTCTGCCACTAGATGACCAGGGTCAAGACAAAAGAAGCACAATCTCTTTTTCTTGGGTCCTGGAAGAGAAGCAGAATGAGCATGTGTGGCACGCCTGTTGCGAGCTTTCCGGAAACCAACACGATGAGGAGAATCGCTCTGAGCCGAAACACCACTGTGCATTAACACCAGCTCATCAGCCATGGTGGCAGCCTGCTGCAAGGAGTTTATTTTTCGTTCATTTAAAACAACAACAGTATGTTCTGGGACACAGTTTTTAAACTCCTCCAGCTCTATGAGATCACAAACTGAAGTTAAGTCGTCAGCCTTTGATGCCTTACGCCATCCGTTGTATAGTTTTCTCTTCTCTATTGCAAAGTCTACAAAAGTTTGGCCAGGTGTTTTCTTTAGGCTACGAAAACACTGTCTATAAGCCTCAGGCACAAGCTCATACACTTTGAGAATAGCGCATTTAACTTTTTCGTACACAATACAATCTTCAACAGGAAGAGAAGAGCAAACCATCTGAGCCTTACCAACTAATTTACACTGCAACAGTATGGCCCACACATCTTTCGGCCATTGCAAAGCAGCAGCAATGCGAGAGAGAGAGAGCGAGAGCGCGAGAGAGAGCGCGAGAGAGAGAGCGAGAGAGAGAGAACTGCGGCACGTAACATCGGGTCACGGGTGTTCCAAAGTCTGGATAAAAGCCGCTCTCACACATTTTATTTCAGGGGGCAATATTTCAAAAAGGTAATGCTCACACAGGGACATGTGATAGAGAATCGGAGATATCAGTGGGTGCTGGAGCAGCAAACAGACATTTGTATACCATAAGAAGGATTCTACACATCTGGAAAGCCAGTGCAGTGTCGCTTGTACAGAAGTCATGTGCTCTATTTGTCTTCTTTGTTAAAAGCCCAGCAGCGGAGTTATACATCAGCTGCAGTTTCTTGTTTGACTTATTTGACTTCATAAAGAGACCAAGCTACTTGAGATGAACGCAGGATAGAGCATCTTGTTTATTCACAAAACACATGCATTTTGCCACTATTTCTCTAGTAGAAGAAAGCTGTTGCTGATAACCTTGCTTACAGTATATAAGATTGATAAAACAAGTATTGGCCCATAGATTGGATTTTCTTTTTATTGTCAAATATGGATTCCTGATTGAGATATTCAGTGTCTTTCAGGCTTTTATAAAACAACAAGGACCCAACATTTTGTTTTTGTTCTCTTTGAGAAGGTGGTGTTGCATGCCGTTCACTGTTTGATTCCAGCCAGCCCTTTCCTTGCTGACAGCCACTTCCCTTATCCCAAAACATCCCCATCTAACACACTCCCTTCTCTTGAACCAGAGGTCATCAGCATGTCTACTCCCTTGTGTCCTTTCTATAACCCCCATGTCTTCCTTTGTGACCTTATTCATGTTTCCTCATCTCAAAACAACTTACTTTGACAGTCACATGACATGTTTTGATACAAACATTGCACCTACCTCTCCCTATGCCCTGGTTCATTTCATAGCATTTGATTATGAGAGGTGTTTTTATTGCTCAATATTCCTCTTTAGTCTGGACTATCAGATGTGTTAGGGGAGACAGGAGGATGTTCTGGAATGAAAACACATTTTTCCAAACTCACACACACACACACACACACACACACACACACACACACACACACACACACACACACACACACACACACACACTCTCTCCAGCTGGGTGTTTCCTGTTGGCTGCCTGCCTACACACACAAACATGTAGTTGCACAAGTCTGGGTCACTCTGGACCTTAACCTGCTATCACCAATTTTTCATTTTGGGCCAGACATGACATTTTGCACCACTAGTGGTAAGCATCAACAGTTCTAGAAACTGTCATATGTAAATGTCAGACCAATTTTTATTTTATTTTGAAATGTTATGAAGATTTGCACCCTACATGGGCACTGGCTGATGCTTTGTCTCAACAGGCAAGTTAGGTGACATGCGATGTCAGTAGCTTATATGGCGCCGCTAAGCAGAGTGCTGCAGGGTCATCATCCTTCACAGCAAAATAAGGCAGTCGTGCAAAACTCATTTTGCTAGGTTGCATTGTTCATATGTGGGTGTTTAGGCACAATGGCTGCAGTGGTTTTAGTGGCCTCTGCTGTCATTGCAGGGCAGAACAAGCTTTGAGTGTGTTGACATGAAAAGTAAATCTTTAAATGGGCAACATTGTCATACTCCTGGATAAGGAAAAATGTGATGTAAACAAGGCATGGCTCATACATATAAACAGTAAATATATCATGACAAGTACAAAGATTGTTATCTGTGTTTTATACAATATACAGCATAAGCTAGAATACACTAAGAGATACATAAAGATACCATTTATTTTAACAAACATACTATATACATGTGCAAGTAGTTGCCGTTTTTATTGTATTAAAATGTTAATGGAGTAAGTTTGTGTGTGTACACATTGTTCAGGGTTATGGACAGAGTGGAGTCTGGTAAAGACAAATAAATAAGGATCATTGGTGAATGCTTGAGGCGGCAGAGCAGACAGCAAGCGGACTAGAAACCCAAGACGACACCACCTGTCACTCAAAGCAGCCATTAAGCCTCAATATAACTTCAACCAATATGAGTACAGTTAGCCCTAAGGGGAAAAGCATTATTGTATCAGACTGTAACATGCTGCTGTTTCTAGTGCTCCTGCAGCACTTGACAGTAACACTGCCTTTTGTACAGTTATTATTATCACCATTCAAAGTGTTTGTCTTTTTCTCTGTCCCACTAACCTCCCACACCTCATCTTGTCTGTTACAGGAGACCTTACAGCAGTTAGTCCTCATGCCCCTTCCCAACATCCTCTCCATCGCCAAGGATCCAATATCAGGTAACACACACTCTCACACATCAGTCCTACATATTTGCATGACCTTCCTTTCTGTGCTTTGATAGACATGTATTATACACATGTATCTTCCTATGGAGCATTGCATGTATGACCAGTGCAATGTTTTTTTTCTATTTCTTAATGTCAGCCTGTATTGGGATGTTCCCCCTTTACCTCTTGTTATACCGGCTACCATCGGATTTAGGCTATATATTCACCAACTAGTTTTCCCTTTGATACAATGATGTATTACTGTTATCATTTAGGTCATGTGCTAACACTTGTATTCAGCTTCATCACAGTTGCTTGTGTTTGGTTTCCTCTAGTTAAGAGCATGGAGGAGCTGAAAAGTCTTCTGTTGCTGGTACTAGGCTGTGCTGTCCAGGTAACGCACTCACACACACGCCCAAACACAGCTGCTCACTGTACCACCCAGTCTCCCAGCAGGAAGTGTATCTGTCTGTTTTGGTTTGCATGTCTGAGCACAGCCGTTCAGTGATAAGGTGCAGGGTGGGACTGCACCATCACAATGAATAGAGTTACATCAATAATACCCAATCATAAGCAGTGTAATTGTGGTGCTGAAAAATCAAAAGGTTGGGTATTGGTCAGCAACATTTGACAAGAGCATTGCACGAGAACCCTTTACAGACAGTTTGTATTCATCCCATGTAGTAGATGTTAAGTTAACTTATCGTTTCATTACAAAATATAGATAAATCTTCACAGGAAAGTCATTAGGATAGATCCTCTAAGGACCATGAATGTTATTTTATAGGAATATGTAAGTAGAAATGTGTTTAAAGTTAACACATTTGCCCGTGTAGACCAGCACATTTCAAAAGATATTTGAAGCATTAATTAAGAATCATCCAGCTATGGCGAGTGTTTTGGGTTAACAATAATTAAAGAGGAGGGGCAAGTCCTGTGGGAGGGGGGTGCAGGTGTTTTCTGTCTGTGTTTGTTTGTCCGGCTATTACCGTAGTTGTCTCCGATTTCCACTTCTCCCATGGCTCTGAACCTACCAAAGGGTTTTTTGTAGGGATGCACCGAATATTCGGCCACCGAAAATTATCGGCCGAAAAATGGCCGATAAGGGTTTTAGCACCGAAAAAATATCACCGAATGTCAGAGAACAGGGTTACGTTGATCATACTCCGCATATTTGTCCGGGTGTTTTGATTTCAAGTGGTGGAGTAATCCGGAAGTGGTGAAAGTCTTTGCAGTTACACCCCCTCGAGAAATGTCAGCTGAACACGTTTTACAAATCGCAATCCGCGCCTCTCTCTCTGATATTTTGAAATATCTCCAAGCGGCAGACATGTTGGCTGTGAGCCAGCCGCGAGCATGGTCGCGCGCCGTGCTTGTCGCCGCGTTTTGATTACGTCATCACAACAACACGTTAGGTTACCAAATTTATAGGTGCATTTGTTGTTGTTGAAGGCCTGGCTGTTACAGTCTTTATTTACACTATTTTGGTGTAGGCCTACTGGCCTAGATGTTTATGCAGTTTTAAAGCACCTTGGCTTTGTTCTGAATGCACTTTGTTGTAGTTATCCTACAGAGAAAAGAAAATGCACTTGACTTGGAATTAATGTACTGTATGCATTCAGAAGTGCTGAATAAATGTTTTATGGACCCATAATAGTGATTATTATTTAAGTTAAGTTTTACCATAATCATGTCTTTTTCCATAATCAGGTAGCTGAACAACATTGGTAAAAAATGTATACAATATATATATATATATTTCTATTAATCATTTTCGGCCTTTCGGCATTCGGTTTTCGGCCAACTGTTTCCTATTTTCGGTATCGGTTTCGGCCAAGAATTTCCCATTCGGTGCACCCCTAGTTTTTTGATGTTGCTTTTTCTCTTATCATTTTCATTTGCTTTGGTCTGTTCTTTTTCTCCCTCCATTACAATACATTACAGCTTTATTTGTAGAGTACTTTAAACCTCCAGACCAAAGTGCTGTACAGGCAAATAAAGAAAACAAAACATAAACACCATAAAACAAGTACAAGTCAAAACAATAGACCATTTCAAAGCTCTAAAAGATGTCAATACGGCTCATTTCCCTCCCGTTCCTCCCTCCGTGTGTCTCCCTCCCTGCCTGTACTGGTTCTACTAGTTCCAGGAAAAGGGCCATGAGAGAGCTATAATGGAACCACAGAGGGAGGGAAGGAGGGGGGGATAAAGCCACATGTTTTTAATGTTGTTTACATTTACAATTGTTCCTCCCTCCAGGGGATCAAATAAACATCTTCCATTTAAACTTGCATTCTTTATCATACTATATTTCCCATAGTCCTGTGCTGCTCGAGACCAATGTTGGCAACAAATAGAGACAATAATGTTCATTCAAATGTGTCTAATGTTCTGCTTTGTGTCTGTGTGACAGTGTGAGCGTAAGGAGGAGATGATAGAGAAGATCAAGCTGCTGGACTTTGACACTCAGGCTGCGATTGTCTTTCACATCCAAGAGGTCAGTAGAGCTCAGTGCTACACTATCACAGAAACATATCAGTGATAAGTGCACACCTCAGATTCAATCATTTGTTCTGGGGGTTTCCCTATTCCACTGAAATCATCACTAACCATCAATTACAAATACCAACAGACTAGTCCATGTATCAACCACCTCTCTTTATCAATGGATGGAGTTGTTCCCGATCTGTCATGTGAACGGTTAAATTATCATGTGAACTCATCCTTTTTTTTTTTTTTGACAAATGTTTTTATTGTCTTTTTTCAGTTACAGTACAAAAATACAAAACAAAACACATCAATAGGCACAACAATAGGCATATAAGGCACTTGAAAAAAAAAAATGCAGATATTAGTGGTATAGTGCTGGTTTGATAACTAACTGTTACATTGTGTTTTCCTACGAAACGTAAAGAATGAAAAACATTTTACAAGCATCCACATGTTCATGTGGACATCAGTTGTATCCCACATACAAGTATTTCCTCAATACATATTGTGATTTGTTAACAAAACAAAAAGCAACAGAACTAAATAAAGCAAGAACAACAGACTACCAAGCTGTCACGAAATCATCCCCCTCAAGAAACTGCATAAATGAGCCCCAAATCTTTACAAATGTGTTATATTTCCCTTTAATGGCATATGTAAGCTTTTCCAATGCAAGGCATTGCAGTAGCCCTTCAATCCAAATTCGTTTGCTTGGTCTATGAACAGACTTCCATGATAGTGCAATTTTATGTTTAGCTTCAAGAAGACAGAATATGACCATCTTCTTACAGCTATTGCTAAGCGTACAGCTTGTTGGGAAACGACCAAGAATACAAAGTTTGGGACAGAGTGGAAGTTGTT